>NC_056746.1:1334140184-1334190184 GCF_019279795.1 Protopterus annectens | reverse complement strand
TGTCCCACTTTGTAAGGGACAGTCTCTCTTTGGGCAGTTGTGTCCTGCAAAAAAATTGTAAAAATGGCAAATGTCCTGAGATTTTAGGAAAAAAAATGATTTCCTATATTTTATGTAATAGTTGCATAAAACAGTTATTCTGTATCTGAAACACCTAAATGTAATAAGAAACAGAAAAAAAAACAACTAAAATACTGCAAGAATAAGCTTTTATTTAGGCAGAGAGGTGACGTTCTGTCCTTTGTACTGACCATGGGTGTGTATTTTGGCCTGCAAAATCTGACGTTTTTACCAAAAATGTCCCACTTTGGGTATTTAAAAAGGTGGCAACCCTAGATCACCCACCACATTGAGGCTCCGTATAGAATAAAACCTTAGAAGTAGAGTGATCTAAGATTCAGAAAGGCTTAGAGTGAGTGGGAAAATGACCAAATTACAGATTCCAAATCATGGTAAACCTTTCTGAATCCCAAGGACTATTCTTTGTCATTGATAGTATTAGTCTCCACCCATAGTTTTACCTCTTGTGATTATGGTTTTGCCAATGTTATTTAAGAGGCTAGATTAACAGATGAAGTTAAGCTATTTTCAAAGAGTAATTTTTGCATAAATCTTTATGTTAAGAACAAGGACGAGGTAGTTACCGAGATACACTGTAACACTACAGAAACAAACTGCAATATGCTGTCATTTTTGCTCAGTAAAACTATACTTTTATTTGCATACTTTTAAGCCAGTATTAAATAAAATAAAATAAAGCAATTGGCTCTAGGTATGTGTGTGTGTGTGTGTGTGTGTGTGTGTGTGTGTGTGTGTGTGTGTGTGTGTGTGTGTGTGTGTGTGTGTGTGTGTGTGTGTGTGTGTGCATGCCACCTGTGGAAGGTTGGGCGCTGGGCTGGCAACACGACACTGTAAAAACTCTACTGCCAATTATGAGCGGACAGGTGATCCCCTGTGGTGACCCCTAACCAGGAAAAGCTGAAAGAAGAAGAAGAAGAAATAAAATAAAATAAAGCAACAAAATAAAATAAAATGAAAGCTGCAAGCCTTACCGTCTATTTGAAGTGATAGCTTTCCGAGACTACAATGCACTGACAAGACTGACACCTCAGGAAGAGTATGGGGGAAGGTCTGGCAATTGTTTAAGGACTAAAGATGTGACTGTTTCACAAAACTATGCCTGTTCTCCAGAGTTTAAATGTATGAAAGCATTTGGGGCAAATCAAGATCATTCAGTGAAAAAAGAAAACAATGAGATGAAGTTATTTACAGTAAAGCCACTGCATTTAAGTGAAGAAAACACTTCCTTGCCTCTAAGATATCATATGAAAGGGACTCTAGCTCTATTGTGTGAAAAAAGACAAAATCTATGAAAAAAATTACATCAGCATAGCAGGCTTTAAGATGGCTATTTTACAGTAAAAGAAACTGCAATGCAGTGCAAGCAATTCAGATACGTTAGAATATTACAGAATAACAATATATGATAAAAAAACAATTTTGGATGCAGAGTTTTGCTTTTATTCAGACTGCCTCAATTATATCTATATACTGTCTTAAATCTATGCTTTCACTGGATGGGTTACCTCATAATTTTTTTGTCAAGTATGCTTACCTTTAACACTTAATCTATAATAGAGAGCAAAAGAAGAACCTATCAGGGGCTTAACCAGATTTCTGGCCAACATATAGGTTCATAGGTTCATAGGTTCATACTAGGCTATTTGCCCTAGGGCATTTATAAGCCTAGCCAGAGTGTGTTTGGCTTTTGCCACCCATTTTAAATGAATTTTGCTATGCCCTTTTTCGAGGTTAGTATACTGTGCCTCTGTCTAACAGTGACACAGAAGTGATACCCGGGGTAAACCTACGATCTCCCATCCACTCATCAAGATTCCTCTTGAAGAGAGTCAATGAGGGACTCTGCCTAACCTGGACTAGGCTTTTATTACAGAGTGAAGGGAGCCTCTGGGTTATGAATTTGTCCCTCCAGCATGTCCTATTTATTTCAGTGCTGAGGTTCAAGTCTCTCGAGCGCGTAGCTTGATGGGATTAGGATTTTCTGAGGTGCAACATGTCCATTAATTCCGGGTTGGACATGGCTTTATACGTCAGGCACAGATCGCCTCTGAGCAGGCGGTATGCCACTGAGTAGAGCTGGAGTTTCTTTAACCGGGCAGCATATGGCATCTGTTTGAGCCCTTTGATCCTCTTGGTGAGGTACTTTTGGGGTCTTTCCAGTTGCTGCAGGTGTCTGGTAAGGTACATCCCAAAAGGGGCATTGTACTCAATTATGGGCCTGATGAGGGATGAGTAAAGAGGCACGATGACCTCCCCTGATCTAGATGTGAATCCCTTCATGATTAGGTGGGCTATATAAAATGTTTTTCTAACCACTTTGGCCACGTGGTTGTCAAATGAGAGATTGCTATCAACTTGGGTCCCCAGGTCCGGTAATTTGTGGGCAATTTGTTTTTGCCAAAGGGGATGACTATACACTTTTTGGCGTTTAGCTTGAGGCCATGGCTCTGGCACTAGTTGTCTGTTTCTATGAGGCCCTTTTGGAGAATGCTTGTGTCAGCTGGAGAGTCGATTATGGTGCCCAGTTTGCAGTCATCTGCGAACTTGGTCAGCCACAGTCCTTCTGTGTTGGCCTGTACCTCAGAGAAATATATACCGAACAAGAGAGGTCCCAGGACTGAGCCTTGTGGGACGCCACTTGTAATTGGTTTGGAGTCTGACATGGCTCCAGCAATTCTAACCATGTGGGTTCAGTCTTTGAGCCAGTTTGCAACCCATCTAGTGACATAGGGGTTTATATTTAAGCTGTTGAGCTTATCTATAATGCCCAAGTGGGGTATTGTATCGAAGGCTTTTGCAAGGTCCAGGTAGGCTGTGTGGACCACCTTCCCCTCGTCAATGGCCTTGGTGACTGTTTCAAAGAAATCAACCAGGTTTAAGAGGCAGGGATCTGCCCTTAACAAAGCCGAACTGGGTAGGATCCAGTGTCTATAGGTCCCCAATATCTTTATTTATGAGGTCCATGATGATCCTTTCCATAGCTTTGCAGACCAAGCTAGTCAGGCTTATGGGGTGATAGTTTCCAGGTTCCGTTGAGGCACCACCTTTGTGGAGAGGGACCACTGTTGCTGTACACCACTCTTTGGGTACATATCCTGTAGTAAGGCTGAGATTGAACAGTAGTTTTATGTTTGGGTTTAGCTCTTCTTGGAGTTCATGTAGGATGCAGCCCGGGACATCGTCTGGTCCCATTGATGCTGTGTTTTTTGCTTTGGAGAGGGCAGCTCTTACCTGAGCATCTGAGATGTCAGGGGGGAAGCACTCTGCTGGGATAGATATTTGCCCTTTTGGTGGGGAGAGGGGGGGGGAGAAGTTTGCGCTGAACCTGTCAGCTAGGATGTTGGCAATGTCTGTGGGTTCGGTGTATTTTTTGTCATTTTGGACTAATTCTGAGCATATCTGGGAATTGCCACCCAGGTTCGTAACATAACTAAAGAAAGCCTTGTGATTATCCTTAGTGTCCTGTGCAATTTTTCTCCCGAAGCTGGCCTTAGACGATTTTATGAGTGCCCGTAGTTTTTTGCTAATACTGATCAGAGATGCCTTCCCTTTTTGGGATTTTGCTCTGTCATGTAGTAGCTTCCTCCTTCTCTTGTATAGTTTGTTTATGGCTGGGGTCCACCAGACAGGATGTCTGCCTTTGGAGGATTGGGTCTTGGTTTTATTTGGGATTACATGATCCATGCATTCCTGAAGGTGTGGTATCCTGGTAATGTAGTTAGTACTATAGCTAGATAAAGCTCTCAGGCCAATCTTTAACCACATTGGATTAGAGACCTCTGGGTTTTTAGGGAGTTGAATACTGCCTTGGTGTGGATGCTTATTTAATGTGTTATTCGTGAGTCACAGTTGCAGTCATAACTTCTAGGAATATCTGCTGCAGGCTGTCTAACATTCAGCCTGACCTTTTAGAGTTGAGGACTCATCTTCATGACCAGGCTGATGTTGCCTCCCCTCCGATGTCTTTACATGCTTCAGTAATATTTTTCCCAGCACTATCTTAACCCAATATTACTTTAGTGAAGCCCTTTTCCCCTAACCCTTTTGTATTTATGATAGGGAGGAACTTGACTATTAGTTACAGCTGCCTTTCCCCTGAGGTTGGACACAGACAGTGAGGAAACACTGGCTTTTGAATCCCTCACAGAAAATTTCATTTGGAGATATTTTCAGTCATGAAGGAGCACATCAAATGACAGCCTGATGACTTTGGACTACCACAAGAGATACTGAGACTTTCTGGGTTTAGGGACCACAAAGGCAACCTGTCCAGGAATCAGTTTTGGATGTTTTCCCAGCAGAATATTTAGAGCTGGACTCCCAACTGCCCCCACTCCCAGTCAGTAAGACAGCTTGTATACAGTTAACCCGCCCCATACACACACACTACGTTACTTATCTGCTAACTCAACACTTTTGTCAGTGTATACTAGGCTAATGACCACTAGGGCCCTTAAAAACCTAGCCATGCACCCTAAATGTGACCCGCAAACTTGATTTATATTTGATTTATAAGACGTGATTTACTGACTGTGTCCATGTGTTAGAGACATAGGAGCCAAGGTAGGAGTGAATTTCTGATTACCCAACCAGGAGCGACTTTTCAGTTACCAGTACCACTGCACAGGACACTCACACACTCTACTTATAAAACACACTCACTCACAAAACTAAACTTCCTTATGTAGGCCTTATTCTAACCTTAACCCAGAAACATTTGCACACAAACTCCAGTGCCTAGTGCTGAAACTGTTGTTATATCTGAAGGTTTGAGCATTAACACAAATGCACACACACACACACACACACACACACATGCACATGCACATGTACACACACACAGACACACACACACACACACACACACACACACACACACACACACACACACACACACACACACACACACACACATATCCACTTATCATAACCAAAAGCACTTCTGCAACACCACATGAACATTTGGTATTCCTGATTTAGGTAAACCCACCATTCATCAAAAAACACTTCTGGTAAAAAAATAAACACAGTAGTTTATTCTGTTGAGAAAATTAATATTTGACAGAGTGAACTGCTACCATTATGCTTAGCAAGTATTTAAAAAGTGTCCCTATTTTTGGGGATTTCTCTTCCCATTATTTATGGCTTTGTCCAGATTTCTTGCTCTAAGAGTTTGAGAGGTATGTGCCCTGTGAAGTCTCATTGGGAACCTTTCTCCTGGCCTCCAGTAGGAGTCCCAAGGTGAGGTTCTGTCATTCCCAAATTTACAACTTTCACCTTTTTCTGTGACCACTGTTTCCCACATACAGGCTATCTAGTCAAAGCTGAGTCACTAGCCGAACAGTTGGAGGTGATAATGCCTATCACAGGCACCACATTTATCAGCTATTAAAAATAGTGGTGGTAAGTTGGCAATGGCTAGCATCAAACTACATGGGCATTTATCATATGCTTCAATTTTATACACCTGAAAAGGTCGCTCATAACATACTGGAAGGTGGCTGAGGTCATAGTGTTTTGGGTTGTGACCCAAAATGACATTGTATTTTAGTGTCATATGAACAGATAATTAAAGACTTGCTATTTTATTAAGCCAGGATTTTCGTTTCTTTGTTTGAATGAAATAAAATAGCCTGCACTGGCAGTTGCCTATAATGTCTAGCAGAATGTAAAAGAGGAGTTTTGATGTCTTTCATTAATGTATACATACCTCTCAACCTCTTAGTGAAAGAAATCTGGACAAAGAAAAAAATAATGGGCGGGCAAAGGCCAAAAAATAGGGACAAAATTTAAATGCTGGTCTTATAAATTTGGAAAGTTGCTAAAATAACAGGTCTTGTGTTAGGTGAAGGCTATGAAGTCTGAAACTCAAATAACCATCATTATTTAGTGACTTCAATCCTCAATAATTTCCCAGAAAACCATACATTTTATGATGAATAGACTGAAAATATGAGGTAAAAATCTGGACAGTTGAGAGTTGTGACTGAATGTGACTGCAAGAGGTTAGTCTGTCTTTAAGCTGCTACATTGCTTTAGGCTGAGCATTTCCAGGCACTATTTAATTGGCAGAAGGGGAAGGAGTAGCTATTTTGACTAATTGAAGTCCAACGGCTAGCTGCTCAAAGAACAGGGTAAAACATTTATTTTGGCAAGCTTTGTATGGGTTACTGCAGTATGTACTTTATTTACATTTCAATAGATTTGCAAATGTATTCTTTACTTATGGATTTTTTCATAATTATGTTCCTTGCAACCTACAGTGCTAATTGTTGATTAGTATTTGTTCTGTAGTATTCATATGTTTCAATTGTCTCTTCTCCATTTGTGTTTGGTAGCATTTTTGGGTTTATTCAGTACACAGTTGTTGTATGTTTAGCCCTCTCCTGCCAAGTTACCTTTTTCCACCTTATCCTGATTATCAAAATGCTTTCATTTTTCTGGCATTTTCTTTGCTGTTTAACTGTAGGCTTATAGAACAGACTAATACTCAAATGGTATAGCCCAATGTTTGCAGGCATCATTTTATTATCAACCTATATATCTATAGGGCCTGTGTTACTTTTGGTAGCTGGTATACCTTAAATATATCAGATGATATGCTCCCCTACTGTGTTTTGATAGCTACATTAATCTACAAGTAAGGAAACATTTTGGGCCTTTCTGTTATTGTATCCATTGGGTATGTCTATCAATTCATTAATATGCCTTTGGACAAGTTTGAGTTACTGATGTATTTTTCACCAGAAATATTTTGATATCCATTTTGAGCACTTTCCTTGTTTCTGTTAAGTACTGTATTTGTTCAGAACTTTAGAGGCCATTTGACATAGTAAGGATTATATCTGCACAGTACATTGCTTTGTGATGCTGCTCTGTGTACAGTAGCAACCTGCTATACTAAGAATGCTAATGTGATTTGCACTAACATGGCACCTGCAACGTTAAGGGGAGAGGGAGCACCTGCAAATATTAAGAGGCGAGAGAGCAAGAGCACCACCTGTAAATGTTAAGGGGAGAGAGTGAGTGCACCGCCGGCAAATGTTGAGGGGAGAGCACACCGCCGGCAAATGTTGAGGGGAGAGCACACCGCCGGCAAATGTTGAGGGGAGAGCACACCGCCGGCAAATGTTGAGGGGAGAGCACACCGGCAAATGTTGAGGGAGAGCACACCGCCGGCAAATGTTGAGGGGAGAGCACACCGCCGGCAAATGTTGAGGGGAGAGCACACCGCCGGCAAATGTTGAGGGGAGAGCGCACCGCCGGCAAATGTTGAGGGGAGAGAGCGAGTACTTCAATATGTGCTATAGAAATTCCCATGTCACAGGTAGTTTCATTAAGGTATGCCACTTGAAGAACCTTTACCTTTTAGCCTGGTTCCTTCTTGGAGGAGTGTGTACATGAACCACCTAGGAAGAAGTAGACCTGTTGGTCAGCAGTATATCCGATATCTGACTTCAATTTGTGTTTATTTATTTTTTGCCTGGTGTCAGTGCTGATTATTTTATTTTACTTTTAAATCTCTGTTCTGCACTGTCTGTTTTGCCATCACAGTGGGGTGGTAGTTGACAGGTACTGAGTTTTCTTTTGTATGATGTATTGTCTGTAGCTGGGAACAGTCTGTCAGTGTAGTGTTACACTTCTGTGCATATATTGTGTGTGTGTATATATAAAGTAAGGGGGATATGTCCTCTCCATTTCACTCAAAGCAGCACTTTTGCCTATGTAGGGATAACTCATGTTCTTAAAGCCTGGATATGTAGGGGAGTTGCACCTACATGGTACAATATGCAGTGCTCCATGATTTTAGTGACCAGTCTTCTCTGCTAGCCCTTTGGTACTTGGGGTCCTGCTGCTATGCATGCATGTCTTGCCTTGCAACAGCCTTAGGTCTGCAGTACATTACTTCAGTCTTTTCAGACCAAGTCACACAGGTTGTTTAAAGGTCGCTGTTGGCACTTAATACTCCATATTCTTTGTGCTGGCCCTCCCCAAAAGGTGCCATCTAACTTTTCTTTAGTTTGATTCCCGTCTTGCTTCTTAATATGCCAGTGCTTTGTCTCAAGTTTAGGCATTTGGTGGAAGCTGTTTACAGTATTTATTTTCCAAAACCTTTTCTATCCAGCTCAGTGTCCAAGCAAGTAACAGGCTTAACTCTAGAAATAATCCTGGGACGGGGATTAATCCAGTACAGGATGCAGGCACACCATGTATCTAGAGGCAGTCTGAAGCATCATTAGCTCGCCTATTGAATTAATTTCAGATGAGGGAGGAAACTGGGGACTCTGGTAATAAAATCCCTTGACTATGTACATGGGTCATACAACCTCCATATAGAAGATGCCGCACCTTGAAATCAAATGCAAAAGCTGTCACTGCAGAAGCCAGTGACAGCTTTTGCATTTGATTTCAAGGTGCGGCATCTTGAAATCAAATGCAAAAGCTGTCACTGCAGAAGCCAGTTAACCTCCAGAGAGTTTTCAAAGAGGGAGAGGGACACCATTTCATGTAGATTGCGAAGTACAATAGCATTTGGCTGTTCCTTTTTCATGGCTACCACTGTTGGATCGTCTTGTCAGATGCAAGAAAGTCTGTACAATTGTAATATGTGAAGAATCAGTAGCGGCATTACTAATGCTGACTTTTAAAATTTGTGAGAAGACAGAGAATCTGAAGATGGTCTTTTGATAATCGACCTTGGTTAGCTAGCATATTTCAGGTTATGACACTGGTAGACTATTCCCAAGAAACTGCTTTTTTACTTTTACAAAGTGATAATGCATGTCCTGTAATCAGTTCTGCTGGTATACCATTCTCAGCAGGCATCAAGAAAAAACAGAGGCTTTCAAAGTCCATCTGAAACAAGAAAACTGAACCGTGCGAATGGGCTTGAAAGCTGCAAGCTTTTGGGAGGAAGAAGGTCAAAGATTTGAGTATTCTTGGCAGATATGAGTCTAGCTTTTCTTCAGGGTGTGTGCACTCACCCTCATAGATGGCAACACGTGTCTAATTTCCAGATAAAGCTATTAGGCAAATGTGGCATAAATATGGAATGTGGAAGACCTTTTTCATAGTCATTTCTGAGCATACCTCTCAACTATACAGGTTTTTGCAGAATGTCCAGATTCTTGCCTCACATTTTTTGTCGGTTTCTCATAAAAGTTTGTTTTTTCTGATAAATTGTTGGCACTTCATTGAGGGTTGAAGTCAGAAAATGACAGGCATTTCAGTTTCAGATTTTGTACCCTTCAGAAAAAATCATGTTAATGTAAAACCTGTCACTCTTATCAACTTTGTAATTTTTTAAGAGCAATATTTAAAATGTTTCCCTATTTTGGGACCTTTGTCCTCCCATTATTTGACTTTCTCCAGATTTTTGTTCTAAGAGGATGAGAGGCATGTCTGAGTACAGAGTTACAAATGTTTTTGTGAGTATCCACTTTAACTTGAAAGTAATTCAGAAATGTAAATATGTATAAGGCAAGAACACTGTGGCTCACTTGCTTTGAAATTTAAGTTTTTTTTTTTTTTTTTTCATGCTAGTGGTCAGTAGTTCTAAGAAAACTAAAATAACCAGATATGGATTTAAGATGGCTACTATAAGCCTTTCATCAGCTTAAGTACTCTGTATGAAAGCGATACCTTGTTAGAATGCTTAAATAGACAATCGGGCAATTTCACACATTTTGTACTGCCCTGTTACCTTTAACCTATTGTAGGCAGTGCAGTACATCAGTCTGCATGTACCAGATGCTATGTGAGCATGTCAACCACAGGGCCTAAAGCCTGAAGTAAGCAAGTATGATTAAGATGAACATGGATGCTCTCTTAGAACTTTGCTAGAATTGAAAAAGGAACTGGAGAAGTTAAACATAAGTGGGTTACACAACTTAAAAAGTGCTTCAATATTTTCTTCCCATATTTTAAAAAAGCACATAAAATCCATTTACAAGAATTAGGTGGTATAGCAATTGCCACCCTACCTCTAAGTGTAAGAAATCAGGACCAAGTCAGATATGAGTGAACAAAGGCCCAAAATTGGGGACAAATTTTTATATATTGCTATTATAAACTTACTAGAATAACAGATTTTGCATTAGTATGTATTTTCTGAAGGATTTAGTCTGGAACTCAAATGTATGTCAGTATTGGGTGACTTCAGTCTTCAATGATTTGCTAGAGAATGACGGATTTTGTGGAAATGGACTAAAAATGAGGCAAAAATCTGAACATTCTGTGAAAATCTAGACAGTTGAGACACATGGACCACAAAATATTTGGTGTATTACAAATAGTAATGCCCTCCAAGTACTACCACCTTTTGAAGTCACAATCTGTAGACACCTCTCAAAAGTACATATTAAGGTCCTAATTTCTACATACCTCTAACTTCCTGCTAAGCCCTGTTATGCTAGTTGTTTCTGTTTTTATACAGCTTTAACTGAAGTCTCTTTTCACTTAGCTCATTTTTTTTTTCATTAACTGCCTGTAGTCATTTGTGGTTTAGCACCATTTTAATCACATTGCAATTTGATTTATAGTTTTGTGCAGAAACTAGGCTAATGACTCCTGGGGCCTTTTCAAGCCTAGCTATGCATCCCCAATATCTGAAAAGTTGTGGTAAGCTTAGTTTAAGCAGAGGCTTGAAAGGAAACGTTTACATGCCAGGGCTTGGGGGATAAGGTTGGCCTTTGTCCATTAGAGATGATGTTGCTAAACCAGGGATGAATTTCCTATAACACACAAAGGTGAGAATCGCACCTTGTACCTTCTTTCAGTGAGGCAAAAGCCTTGCTGGGAAGAGTTTTTTTTTTTTTTTTTGGGGGGGGGGGCTACCCAAGGAGGAAAGCTGCATTGAGCTAGCACAAGCTATCAAGACTGGTGCTAGCGGGAGATATTCAAATCAAATACATAGAGCATGCAGACTTAGAAAAACAAGGATGTACAATGGAGCTAGCAAAAATCATGCATCAATTGGTAACAAATGTAAGTTCATAGATGGCACATCAGAAGGTCAGCTTTTCTACTGCTGACTGCTACCTGGCACTCAGTGCTGATGTGATCATCTCTAGCAGTACTCTAAACTGTTATCGGAGATCATAAAGTCTTATGCATTCCAAGTGAGTGTCCAGCAATTCACTGAAGCAGATCATAACTTACTCTGTCTGGATTGTCCCCCATTAATATTCCATTACTGGAAATTGGAAACCAATTTGCCATTTGAGACAACTTACTTGTGAACATTTTATTGCCTACTATGCTGTTCTGAACTGAGAACTGGCATGTTGACCAAATTAGCAATGGTTGCTTAGCACCTTCATTAAAAAATAAACCAATGCACTTGCACCTGTTGGATATGTTCTGTTTTCAGAGCTTGCCCAAATGGTAGGATATCCACTGAAGTGCAGGACTGAGTATTCCTTGGTTCATAGGTAGTTATTAGGCATATAGTGCAGGAAACCATTAAAATGTAGCCCGAATTTTCAAATGCTTCAAAACACTGTCTGGTTAAATGACTTGCTCAAGGTTGCACAGCAAACAAATGAAGGCTTAGGGATTCAAACCCTGTACCACAGGAAGTAGCTTATAACCTTAATCATCTGATAACTAGTAACCCACCTAATCAGGGCTTTGAGTAAGAAATCTTGTTTAGCACCACTAAGAGCTAGAGCCCTACTTGTTAATCTCAAATGAATTCCAGCTAAAGCATAGAACCTCAGTGGGATTTGAACCCAGAACCCTCATCTGTACTGTCAGTGGCACTTTATTTGCATGCTGGTCTACAGCAACAGACTGGGCTGTGTCATACCTCTCAAACTTGGTACAAGATTTCTGGGCAAAGTCAAAAATAATGGGAGGGCAAAGACTGAAAATGAACAGATTTTAAATATTGCTCTTATAAAATTAAAAATATGTTGGTGCATGCTAATGCAAAACTTATTCTTTCTGAAGAACGGGAAGTCTGAAAGTCAAATGTCCATTATTTAGTGACTTCAGTTCTCAGTTTGCCAAAACACCATAAACTTTGAGGAGCAGATAAAAAATGAGGTGAGGAGCAGATAAAAAATGAGGTAAAAATCTGGATATTCTGAGAAATTCTGGACAGTTGAGAGGTATGGCTAATGGTGGTGCACATCCCCAAATATATGTCCATGTTGACACAGTATATGAATATTTGATGCAAAACCTGAATATTTGCCCACTTGGGTAATCGGTCCGATAATTATCAATCCCAAATAGCCACTAATGTGTATGTGTAGCGATTGCTGCATTTAAATCTGACAATCTCTTATCCTCACTGCTTAACATTGTACTGTTTCTTGTATTTGTGTGAAATTATAATGTGCTTGTCTTTTTTTTCTGTCTTAAACTGCATCGAGTGTGTTTTGTGAAGTTATCAGCACTATTTCTTTGCCATTTTTATTCAGTTGTATTCTTCAGAATTTGTCTGCAGAAATTGACATGTTCTCCCTGGCATTATTTTTTTTTTTTGCCTGGAGCTGACTGACTTAATGACTGATGCCTATGTATAGCTTAGCCCTTATTCTTAACTGGCTATGGGGCATCAGGCTATGCAAGCAAGTGTCCAACTTTAGCTTAGTTTGTTTGTGTCTTTCGGCTTTTCTCGGTTAGGGGTCGCCACAGCGGAACTCCGGTCCGCTAATGATTGGCAGTAGAGTTTTATGTGCTGGCTTGCTGGGCCTAATGCACAACCTTCAACGAAGGAACGCCCATTCATGCATGTTGCCACACAAGACGCTCTATTACTGCAAAAAATCAAAGTGAAGCAAAGGATGAGAACTGTGTAAAGGTTACATACTAACACTCAGGTTTGCCATTGAGCATTATTAATTTCAGTTGTCAACTTATCAAAACTACAAATAGATGTATAGTCAGAGAACAACATGTTTTTTTTTTTGTTTGGGGGAACAATGGATGGTGGAGGTGCAGGTCCCCAAATACAGGTCTGTTTTTAGTACATCTGTATTGCTGGAAGTTGTTTTCTATACTGAGTACTCGCATTAGTTGAGGTAATGATTGGATCATTCATTCAAATAACACTGCTACCTCAACTGTGACCTCAACCACTCTATATATTTGTTTATATAGAATATCATAAGTAGCGCAAATATACTCTTGAATAATTCAAGTAACATACATATAGCAGATGTACTCACTAAAATTTCAAAAAAATTAAGACTTGAGAATTATCTGTTTAACAGCCTATTGGGGCATAGGTCTAATTATCTGGGTTCAGAGATGGTTTGAGTTGCTGGTTAATGGCTAGAAAGTCTTACCAATCAGACTCCTGTATCAGGAAAACTCCTAAATGGTTCAGGTTACTGGGGTTATCATAAATCAGTCATAACTTGTTACTATGAGACAGACAGAGGAGCGACACATACTGGACAAAAATATATGTTGTAACAGTTAAAATTTCAAGCTGTCGTCATAGCTATAATCAATTTTCTAATGTATATTATAGGATCATAGGAGGTTACTAGGCTAATGGCCCTGGGGCCCTTACAAGCCTAGCCAAGAGTTTATCCCCAAAAAAGAAACTTCAGTCAGCACCTGTTCTGTCAATAAGGGACAAAGTTGGAACCCCTGGGACACATTTATGGTTACCCATCCACTCATCAAGGTTGTGTTTGAAGAGAGTCTGTGAAGTGCTCTGTTTGACATGTATGGGAAGTCTGTTCCAGGGACTGAGCAGCCTCTGGGAGACAAAGCTGTCTCGCCAGCAGGTGTTGATGTCACATTAGATTTAAGCCTATCGAGCGGGTAATGTGCGAGGAGTTACACTTATGGACATGGAGCATCTCTAGTAGGGCAGGGTCTGATATTGCCTTGTAGGTGAGGCACAGATCACCTCTGAGCAATCTGTAAGATACTGAGTAGGGTAGTAGTGATTTAAGCCTGTCTGCATAGGGTAGGTGTTGGAGGCCATGGATTCTTTGTGAGGTATTTCTGTAGCCTTTCCAGTTAGTGCAGGTGTTTGGAAAGGTACATACCAAATGGGGCGTTATACTTGATTATAGGTCTAATAAGGGAGGAGTACAGAGAGGTAATAACCTTTTTTTCTGGATGCAATCCCTTTACTTATGAGATGAACCAAGTAAAAGCTTTTCTGACCACTGCTGCGACATGATGGTCGAATGTGAGATTGTCAACCTGAGTACCAAGGGGTCTCAAAGTTGTGTGCTTAGTGGGTTGCTGTTAATGTGGTAATCAGTAGGTGCTGTATTTTTGCAGAATGGTACGAGAATATATTTTTTGTTTAAATTAAGGCCATGACTTCAGCATCGTTATGTGCAGCTGTGAGACCTCTTGCAGCATGTTGACATCAATTGGAGAGTCACTGATGGCACCCAACTTAATCTGCAAACTTGGTCAGTCACAAGCCCTTTGTCTTTGCCTGATCCTCAGAGAAGTATATACCAAACAGTATGGGTCCCAGGACAGATCCTTGGGGAACAGCCCTAGTGACAGGTCTGCTGTCAGAGGTGGCAGTGCCTATTTTGACCTTGTGGGTCCTATCTCTGAGCCAGTTGGCCACCCATCTAACTAGATGGGGATTTAACATCAAGTTGTTAGCTTTTTGATGATGCCCGAGTGGGGGATTGTCAAATGCCTAGGACAGGTCAAGGTAAGCTGTATGTAATGACTTTCCCTCATTCAGGGCCTTGGTGACAGCCTCAAAGAAGTCAACTAGGTTCAGTAGGCAAAATCTGCCCCTGACCAATCTGAATTGGGTGGGGTCAAGTGCTTGGAGATTGCCTATGTCCTTGTTTGAAATCCATAATAAGCTCCATGACTTTACAGATCAGACTTGTCAAGCTGATGGGGTGAAAGTTTCCCAGGTTAGTAGTGGTACCACCTTTGTGCAAAGGGATTACAATGGGCGTTCTCCACTCTGCTGGAAGGAAGCCTGTAGTTAGGCTAATGTTGAGTATGGTGCTCAGTAGTGAAGCTAGTTCTTGTTGGAGATGGTACAGAATGCAGCCTATGATACTATCCGGTCCCATGGAAGCTGTATTCTCTGCCTTGGATAGGGCCTTTAACTCTTGATCTACAGAGATGTGAGGTGTTGGACAAGTATTGGGGATGTCGACTGGGCCTTTGTGGAGCGATAAGGGGGCGAAGGTTCAGCACACTATTAGCCAGTAGGTTGGCTAACTCAGCAGGATCAGTGTAAGTGGTACCATTAAGTACTAGTTTGGAACAAACCTGGGCTTTGTCATGGATGTTCCTAATGTAACTGAGGAAGGACTTGTGGTTTCCCTTTGTTTTGGAGGCTAGTTTCAATTCATAATTAGTTTTGGAGGTTTTCACTAGTGATCTAATTTGCTTGTTGAGGCAGAGGAGGGAGTTTTTTGATTTGAAATTTGTTCTTTTTACCCTTAGACAACAGGTTCTTCCTTTTGTTGTAAAGCCTGTTGATAGAAGATGTCCACCAGACAGGTTTTTGTTTCCTTGAGTAGATTTTAGTTCTGTTGGGTGTGGCTGAGGCCGTGCAGTTGTACAGGTGCTTGTATACTGCACTGGCATACTGTTCAGCATATTTGTCTGCATCATCTGAGGGAGGTGGTGATGTGAGCTGTTGATCCTCTCCTTTAAGAGGTTGTAGTCCGCTTTTGAGAAGTTTATTTAGCCTGTTTATGGCTGGGGAGGTGTTGGGTGGGATAGAAACTTCAAATGAGACAGACCGATCTGATCTCACCAGGGAAGAAAATACTATGGGAGTGGTGCAGCGGTCACCCATGTTGCTGAGAACCAAGTCCAGTATGTTATCTCCCCTTGTGGGGGATAAGACCAGCTGATCTAGTGTTAGAAATTATGAAGTCAAGGAATCAATGGGTGAGTGCATTATTGTAGGAATAGTTCAACAGTCTGTGGTGGGGTAGTTGAAGTCACCAAGGGTCAGGGTGTTAGGGGGCACCTTAATGGAGTCAGGTCCATGTAGGAGGTGTGGGTGTCCTGAGACATGGAGGGGGGTCTATAGATGGCTAACTTGGATGGGTGTCTTGCCAACTGTCAGTTGCACCTGGAGTAATTCCAGTGTGTCATGTTGGTAAACCAGCCTGAAGGTGTGCCTGTCCTTAATAAAAATAGACTCCACCACCCTTTATCTTTCTGACCTAATTTTGGGGTTGGAAAATGTGGAATAAGGTATAGCCTGGTAAGGCAGGGGTACTCTCTGCAGCCCTGAACCAAGTTTCTGTGACTGCACAGTCATCGGCATCTTCCAGTGTGAGGCGAGTCTCCAGTGAGTGCATTTTCAGATTATGGCTCCTCTACTGAGCAGCATGACCTTCGATTTGCCTTTTGACAGATCTTTTATGTTGGAAGGTTTGTCTTTGGGACATGGCCTAAAAAGGCACAATGGGGAAAGCAAGAGCTTTGGCCTAGATCCAGGTGGAGGCCATCTCTGGCAAAGCATCGTGGCCCGTCAACCATGTCATCCCAGGCACAGATACTGGATCTCCTTAGAAAAACACCAGAAACTAAACCAATTGAAGTTGGGAATTGGTATTGTGGTATCATTCTTGGTTGAGGGTAGGATGCTGCTTAGGGCTAGGGTCATACCTGCCTGGAGCACATACTCTGACAGCTCAGTCATCTCTCTCCATATAGTCCAGGGAGGTACGTTTCAAGTTGTTCACACCAACATGGACAGTGGCAGTCGTACTTACCTGTTGTGGAGAAACTTGAGTGCATGTGTGATGTGGTAGATTCTAGTGCCTGACAAACAGCTGACTGTGACCTTGTTGAGCCTGGTGAGGGGGACATTGATGTCTCACTGTCAAGTTGCCAATGACTAGTATGTCTGGTTTATTGTTAGGCCTTATGGGCTGTGTTGTTTTATTCTTTTGCCTAATGGGTTGTGTTGTGAGACACTGGTGCACTGACTAGTGTGTGTGATGTGATTGTTGTGTGTGGAATGTTTGTGAGTGTGTTTTGGGGGTCTCTGCAGTTTTTGTTGAGGACCCCTGCATAGGTGGGTGTGTGGTTCTGTGATGTGGGTGGTGTGGTGCTTATACTGGCAATCTCCTCTTTGTCAGGAGTACTGACTGTGGTGAGAGAGCATGGATTCCAGCTTACTGATGTAGATGCATCTCTCGCAAGCAGAAGAATTTTGTGCTAGGAAAAGGGGACTGTCTGAACATGAGTCATTTTCTGCACTGTCAGTATGCCCATGTCAACCAGCTGGGAAGAGAAACTGATGGGACTTGTCCAGACATAGTGCTCTGAGTACTTGATGGACTTATGGAGGACAGGGTTTGATAAGGGTTTTCCTGCAAAAACCCTAAATGTAAAATAAATGGCCAAAGGCACAAGTGCTACAACCAAAACCAAGATGCTTAGAATATTAATCGGGCTACTAACAAGCAATAATAAGTGCAGAGTAAGAACAATGGAAAACAGACCAACAATTCAAAGGAAAAAAAATAGCCAGCCCTACAAACTGAGATTAAATCCTAAATGCATTCATCTGGATTTAAGAGTTAACAAAAATGCATTTCTTCTGCACTGAGAATTAAATGCATTTCTTCTGCACTGAGAATGAACACAAATCACAACTTTCATGTTCATTTTGCAATCAGGCTTAGTGTATAAACAATGAGTACAAGCTATTATCAAACCTGATGTCCTTGAGGCTCCATAGTGAAAGGTCATAGGGTTTCATGTGCTCAAAACAAGGCGACACATTTTGTGCATCATGGATGCCATATGCTAGAAACTTTAAAACTGCTAACAGAAAGCTGAAAACTAGAGGCTGAATCACATACAACTAACTGTGGCATACAGATAGAGGTAAGCCTATTAGTCCAGTAAATTCTATAGAAGATACTGCAGTATAAATAAGCACAGCATTGTCTGGCACTTGATTAAGGCAGCTAATACTTCTAATCTCGATTTATTAACAGTCTCAAATGACCATTCTTAGACCTGGTGGAAAAGGTAGAAACTTCCCTGCATCTCAGCTCAGAAGGTTTGTCCCTGACACACTCCTTTTCATACTTAGTTTGAGAATAGACCGGTGCTAGTGAACCATTACTGTTTGAATTGCACTTTTTAGAATTTAATTTCTTCTGTTTACCTTGGTTCATGTGTATGTGAGATGAGGTTGCCTTAATCTATTTATCTCAGAATAAACATTCCAGAATGTGGTTTACTGTCTTGCTTGTCCTATATAAAGTTTTTTGAGGTTTTATTTTTTTTTTTAATTCAAATCCTCCCCACAACAATCTGAGAGTCTCATATTGAGAAGTAAAATCTTTGAGTGCTATGATTTAACTTGGTATCGGCAACACTGCACTGAATGTTTCTAGCTGTTTGTGAGGTAGATGGACTTATGGACCATGAGCCGTTTAGTCAGATGTCAGGTGTAAGCTAGCAGGAAACTCAGCCTAATTGTTCTGTGGTCTGTCTACTTTGTGTTCAGAGAAGACTTTTTAGTAGGCTACGTACATCTTTCAAGTAGCTTAGCTGAGCAGTGAGCAATGATCCGTATTCTTGTTAGTTTCATTGAAGCCTTAGGGGATGAAAGTTCACATACTGATATTTGTTGCATTTTGTTGACAAGTTTGGGCCAGGTATGCAGTATGGCTAAGGCTGTGCCAGGTATGTGTCAGTGGCATGGTAATTGTGAAATCTGCTGTGTTGGATAAAGAATCCCTTATTTATAGTGAACAATTAGCTTGTATTAACACTAATCCAGATGTGAAAGCATGCATGTGTGCATTCTGCTGGAATATGCTATCCCTGCAAGCTTGGAGTATCAGTAATATAAACTTTCCTGAGTGAATGTAAAATGTGTGTTTTCTGGAATACCATGCACAAAAAACAAATTAGATGACTGTGGAACAGTGAGATACCGGGTCTATATTAGATAATTGAAAGTTTTATTCAGCCAACGCTCACATGATTGAAATGCTGGTGTTTGTTGTAAATAGATATTCAGTATTTTCATGTTCCTTTCCTATTTAATAAATATATTTAAACTTTTCATTGTGACTATTTTTAAACTTTGAGAGGACCTGTATCTATTTGGTGACACTGTGGCCACTCCAGAAAGCCTTACTGCATTGGCCAAACACTATAATTTGTATTAATATTAATTTCACCCAATATAATTGGGTACACTTGTAAGAGCCTTGGAGTGTTTTCTGTCCTAAAACTGGCACAAGTTCCATGAAGGTAACATTGTGAAGCAGCCCGCACCGATGCTGTTCTGGTCACCATGGTGGATCTGCCACACCCCACAATTGTGCATGCACATATAGCAATAATACCCAATAAAAATAGGAAAAAAAGGACTCCTGATGGGGGAATTATCTGCCAGCTCTGGAAAGTACAGGCCGAACCACTGGAGTTAAGTGTTAACATGACCAATAAATTTCATGGCGAGAAAATATGGGATGGACAGATGACACCTGTGAGAAGCTGGCATCAGCCCTGCTTGGGGGAGGTGAGGGTGCAAAGCTCTGCTGTTTTGCTCAGATGAGGCTTCTGCAGTGACATTAGTTATGACTCTTACAATAGTGCCAACAGATTATTTGTTTAATACTCCTCTCCCAAACATAGCAGGGTGATGGATTACCTTGGTTTTAATTGGTCTACCCATCCAATCACCACATTTTGTCTCAAAGGTGGTTAGTCTGACCTCTAGTTGTAACTTATTCTATAGGCTGGGAACATGCTGAGTTAGGATCTTGTCCTAGTAAGTGTCTCTTATTTGTTGGTGTAGATTTAGGTCCCTGATGCATGTATAAGGCAGCAGCTCTTTCAGGGCTCTGAACTGTCAAACCCATATGCTCAGATATCCGGTTGAGTTTCTGGAGGAGTAAGCTGGGGGTATCCAAGTCTTTGAAAATTAAGGTACTGGAAGGGACCCAGTATGTTTGTCAGGTAGGAAGGCATGCCATTGTTTGGCTATGATGCTGTTGATACTTATCCAGGACTGCCAATAATGGGCCTGTAATTGGGACACTATCTTTGCTGATAACTTCTTTGCTGATAACTTTCTGCTGAGGAAGTCCAAGCAAAATTTGGTATTCTGTATACAAGGAGTTACTCTTTGGTCCCCTTGCTCAAGAAATTAAAAAATAAATCTACAGTATGAAGAGAGGAAAAAGGTCAAACTGCTCCAGCCCTCAAGTCTCCGATATGACACAAATTAAGATTTGGCCCTACTACTGTCCAGGTAAGGGGAAATCAGGTGAAGGGTGAGCAGAACTTTAAAACAGTGGCAAGGAGATGAGGATAACATTTGGGGTCCCTGTGGCCAAAGCTTGGACAGGGAAAATTCACTTGTCCCTTGAACAACACAAAAGAGAATGGCTGGCCGTTTTTGCAAAGCACTGTAAAATATCACAAGAGATAGATGGGTTCTGCACAGATAAGCTGTAGTTTCAATCAGTCAATATTTTTTTGGGGGGGCTTGGTATAAAAGGCATCTGGTGCAGCCCTTGTTGGCAGATTTGCTACAGCAGGAAGCTGTAGAGAGTGTAACCATGTTCAAAATTGATTCTGTAAGCCCTCCTGTTTCCTATGACTAATCTTTGATTTGGAGGTTGCCTACCTACATATTTCCCCATTCCTAAAACTCTCAGGTTTTGAGGGGGAGTTTCCACTGTCAGTTTTCTTTCTTGCCCTTTGATTTAGCTATTGCTCCCCAGGTTACTAAGGGAGAATGTAGAGAAGGCAGCAATCATTCTTTGGATTGGTTACATATTCTGTGACTCCCTGTCGATTCTTCGGTCAATTCTTCTGAAGTCCAAACTGATATCCTCCATTTTTTTTTTTGGGGGGGGTGTCAGTGCTGGACTCCAGTCAAAAGTTATTAATGTTTCAGGACAGGGTGTACTCTTTGAAATATGTCTGTGGAGCATATTTTCTGCATTAGAACACCCAAGGATTTCACGGTGTGTGCCAACTGGTATGCTGCTGGATCTTCCAGGAAGATATCCAGATGAGGACATTGCAGTATTACTTCAGAGACATGGAATCAACATAACCCATATTTAAAGGAGACTATTCCTTTATTTTCATGCATAAAACGGACAGTCCTTCAGCTTTTTGAAAGCAGAAAAATTTGGCTTTTCATTCGGGCAGCCATGTGCATGAACACAGATGCTTTAAACTTTGTTAGAAGTTACATGGGTGGCCAAGTACATGGTACTGTGGATGGCAACCAGCCCAAGTGGCATATCAATCTAGAGGAGGTGATAACCAATAGGCAATTGAGTCTTTCAAGCCAAACTGGAAATGGGGATTTGACAACTAATAACAAAACATCCCAACCTAACAGCACCTTTTGATAGATGAGTTTAGAACCACAAAAGTGAGTCCTCATAAATGCGTGTTTGACAGGGATGTCTTTCCAGATCTGAGTCATAGTGGGATGTGCCAGGAATGAACCTCTGCTTTCTAAAAGAGACAAAGTAATATTTAAGAACACATGAGAAGGCTTGGTCAGTGGATCCCTTACATTTGGCAGGTCTGTTCATCTTGATTTCCCCTTTTCTTCAGGGGATATCCAAAAAGTAATGGAGGAATGGTCAAAGATGCTGCTATAGGCACTGAGAGGGAAAGAACCAAAGCTAACAGTTTAGTTCCTATGAATCTGTAAACTTCAGACACCTTTCTGAGGATGTGCTTCATGAAGTGGGGTGGAGGGATTCCCTTCACTTGAGTCCCTCACTGGCAACCTAGAAATCTGTGTAATATGCTTGGAAATGAGAACCAAACCTAGTGAAAGCTACCACCATGTCTACTCTGGGAGTACAACTGGGCCAGATGTCAGGCCTTCAGCAGAAGAAGCCCCCTGTTATATCTATGCATGACAAGTTCTTTACACAATTGTCTGTTTTGTGAATTATCCCCTTTGCCCACCAAAGAGAGCAGTGCTACTTTATTGGATTTGAAGTTTGTGCTTTAAAAGCAGACTTCGGCCACTTCAGATTAGTGGCCTTTCCCGTACTAAAGTTTCTTTTTTTCTGCAATCCTTTTGATAGCATTACCTTTTAGATGGAAAATTTTATACAGCAGACTTTGATGTGTGAAGAACTATTCAGAGACACTGCTTCAAGTTGAAACTTTGGTGTCCAAGGTGGTCTGTCTACAATGTCAGAAGTGGAAAGAATCTACCACCTAGTGGGTGTTTAGAGATGCGATCTAGGTAACAATGCGATGTCAGACAGAGTGCAACTGTTAGTCGTAACACTCAACTTCTTAGTGCAAGAAATCTGGACAGAGCCTAAAGTAATGGAGACAAAGGCCCAAAAAAGTACAGGTTTTAAACATTGCAATTATAAACTTAAAAAGCTTCTAGAATAACAAGATTCATGTTGGCATGCATTTTCTGAAGATATTTAGCCTGAAACTGTTATGCATATCAGCATTTAGTAATGTCAGTTGTAATTTGCCAGAAAACCACACATTTTATGATGAACAAACAAAAAATGAGATGAAAATATGGACAGATGAAATATACTATTAGTAAGAAGGGTAAGCAAGTTTCAAAAGATAATGCTCTCCAAATATTTAAATTGTTGCTTTGTTGTACAAAGTAAGGGAAAAGTCATACAGTGGCATGACAGAGCATGTTTATCAGAACAGTGACTACATTTTCTATTTTCATGAACATCTTGGCTCAAATTTTTGAGAAGCCAGCTACATTTCCTCCATTTACACATTCTTTAAACATAACCGTACAATATCTAGTCCTGGAGCAGGTGGGATTTTTCACTACAGTCCTAAGGTTCCTCTAGAGAGACCTGACAGAACAAAATTTAAAATCTTTCCGGACATAGCATGTTTTGCCAAATGTCAGGAATTCTAATGTAAGAGATGGGTTGGGAGGGTGGCCTAATGGTTAAGGTGTTTACCTTACCAAACACAAGGTGCAGGGTTTGAATCTCACAAGGGATAATTGGCTAGGCTTAAAATGGCTTGCAAGGGCAGTTAGCTTAGTACTAATCTATGGACCTACGAGATGACCACAAAGGTCATGGTCAATATAGTACCAAGAGAACTCTGTATAACCACAGATAATGGAGTTGAGTTAATGTCACATTTGTAGCTAGTAGCTCCATTCACATGCCTCATTCAGCAGGCCTAGCCCTCTAACTCAGAGGACACCCAGCAGCAAATGGTGGTGATCTGTGTCTAGATCAGTGGGAGTGTCTAGTAGCTAATGGTAGAGAACCAAAGGTGACACTCCAAATCTGTTTTTGCCATTAATATAAGATTCCCTATGCAGAACATGGATTTTCACCTTCATTGACAAAAAGAACAGAAAATATGGGACGGCTACCACTTTCTGAAATACAAGTATGCAATCTTGCACTGGGGTAGATTTGGCCCTGCCTGATGTCTGGATAGCTGTGGGATTTGGGTCAGTCATGCACGTCTGCCTATGGCCAAGTCATAGATGACAAGAATTCTGCTGCAACAGTAATTATGCTCAAACAAAAATTATAGTTCTCCAATAATTGTACTTGCTGCAGCATTTGGCCAAAGGGGAACCTTGATGGATGCTATAAAGGTTCATCCTCTACTGCAGTCAGTTTGAAATTCAGTTTTCATGCTCCGGGAAGCTTGCTCCCAAGTCTGGAGCATGCCAACATGACTGAAATGTGTGCATGTTTCTAGACCCAGAAATAAAGGACTTGAGTTCTCTTTCAGCCACAGCGAACACTTTCAAGTCATAGTGAATATTTGACACTTTCAAATAAAAAAACACCAATGAATATTTAGCATTTGTACAAGGTAATGAAGTACTTGCCCAACCCTCCGATAACTCCAACATTTAAAGCTGGATGGTTGGGCTTTTCAAACACCCTTTGCATATGGTGAGATATTTTTGGGACTTATCAAGGATAGGCTCCTCTCAAAGCAGCTGATTTAAATGTCTGTTTAAAATCAATTTTTCTTGAGTGGTCTTACAGCTGGTCTGAAGTACCCATGTAAGTAAAGACAGTAGGGAGAAAGATGCTGTAAGACTGGTAAATGGCTATAAGTTCAGAAAAATGTCCTAGATAGTTTGACTGCTGATGCCCTTCATTGCTTGCTTGAAGGTTTGTACATAAGCCTCAGTGGCCAAGTATTGTAAGTGCCCGCACATGTAGAGGGGTGGTCATTGATCACAGCATTCATCAGTGGCTGATTACTTGATGTTAGAAAAATAGATGAGTGTCTCCACTGTGTGCCCTTGAAGGATAATCCCCAAAAAGCAAATTGAACTTTTAAAAATCTGCTGAACTGCAAATGAACACAAACCAATTTGGGATGTGTAAGTGTTACTCAGTTGCATCAAACTGAGTACAGTGTTGGTCAACACTGGAATGTCAACACTGTTCATGCTCTGAGGATTACCCTGAAGTAGGCTTAACCAAATGTGTTTTGGCAGGGGGTAGGGCAAGCCCACCTGCACCCCTACACCACCTAGTAACTCTGAGACTGTACAATTACTAGGGAATGGGAATATCCCCTACCCTGGGGATTGTCTATGTTCTGCACATCTACCATATGCTCCTGTTGAGATTGTACTCCAATTGATGTAACAGGTGCATTTTTATTTATTTTGAAAACTGCTCACACACCTGTAATCTTGCAGTAGAGTGACAAATGTTTTAAAAAAAAAAAAAAACTTTCACCCCTGATAATTTGGGTGTTTTAACATTGGGGAAAATGGATTGCAGTTACCATCTGTAAAGTCAAACTATACTTCTCTATGACAATTCTGTCGGAAAAGTTTAAATTCTTCTGTCCTTTTGAAAGACTGAGCTGCTCGGATATCTCAAATCTTGCAGCTGTTTTATGTATGAACTGACTCTATGCTACAGTGTCTGGAGGGCTTTTTCCATTGTGGTTCTTGTCCTGAAAGAACAAGGAGGAACTGATTCAAGACTTTGGGGAGGTACCCAGCACCACAGCAAAACTCTTGATCATGCTCTGCTCATCTTGGGGGCAGTCTCTCCTATGCTCTGTCCTTGCATCACCTGAATGAAGCCGAAGTCATACAAGTGCCTGAGACATTAGGGTGGAACCATAAGCTGATTGGTATTGTATTTGGTAACCTTCCATCCAATGGGGAGCTTTTCATTTGTCTGCCTGGTTGAATATGATTCCTAATATCCTCAAGCAATTGAAATGCCAGCCAAAAGTGCAGAGCAACCAAAGTATCTAAAATGGGAGGGAGCTATGACCTGCAGTGGAGCCAGCTATAATCCCATCTATGGAGGGCTACCTCCCCAGTAGCTAGAAGCAGATGGAGGAAACCTATCATTAGGGTCCTTGAAAGCGTGAGACATATGGACAACGTGGTACTGAGGATCCACTGTAGGTTTTTGTCCCTAAATCTTGCCGTGAGACTAAGCATTGGAAGAATTGAAGTCTGGAGAGTGTTGTGCAAGTATCTTCCTAGTCATGGGATGGAGAATGCACCTGCTTCAAAGTTCCCTTGTTTTTGTTGCACCAAGCAGGAAGGCTGGAGTTCCTTAAGCCTGAGCGAGGTGTTTCTGGATTCTTTTTCAACAGAGGTGTAGCTGGAGTTAGGCAGTGAAGGGAGAACCCACCCAGAATGCAAATTATTAGGGGGTATGATGACCAGATCCAGATCATTGTTAAATACATAATAGCATTTAGAAATAAATACTGCTATTGCATTTGCTTTCAGAAGTGAATAGCTGTACTGCTACATTTGTTGTAAGCTATAATGGCTGCTTCTACAAATTGTAGTTTGTAGCAAGGGAGTTTCTCACCAGGATTCAGGAGTGTGTTGCATGGTGGCTTTACAGTCGGACATCTCACAGCACACCAACACCTACATCTTCAGATGTACTGCGAAAATGGAGATAGCCAAGACCAGCAAAATGTAGGATTCTTGCCTGGACTATATATACTGTGACTTGTTCTAGGCTTCCAAGCCCACAACCTCATAGGCTTTCTTGTGAGCAGGAACAATCTGTACTACAGATCATCCAACTTTCACTAAAAGAGGCAGTCCTCTTATTCCTCCCCAGACTGCAGCAATGGGACCAGACACATCTTCAGGTATGCTACCAAACAACTCCCTTGTACCAGCAGCCAGGTCATTCAATTGGGGGAATACATAGTGATAGCCTTGTTTTGTGAGGTTTTGACCATCACCTTGGAAAATAGGGAGCATTAAATCAAAGCTCAAATAACATTTCTTCATAGTGATGTCCACCCAGACAGAAACAGAGGAATGACCCATTTTGAATCTCATATAAAAACTTTAAATACTGTACCAAACTTTATTCTGTAACATCATGGTACCAAAAAAGTTGCATAACATGAAGCTGTCACATGGCAGCAGGGGCATTACTGTGAAGGATCATACTTTCTGATATCTTCGAACTTGCTGAGGATACAGCATAGAATGGAAACCATCTTGTATTTCACAGATAGTAAGAGATGGGAATAGAACCCCCCAATTTTATTCAGAAAAAGGGATAACCCATACTGTTTTTCATTGATGGTCTGGACCTGTTCTTGGCATTGGCATGGAAATAGTCTAACTGGATTTCTTCTAAAAGCAACCTAGAGTTCTAAAATATGGCCAAATGGGATCACATTAACAATGCATGCAGATTTGCACACTATATGGCAATTTCAATGCTTTAAATTTAGATTCTGATAAAAATTACATTGTTCACAATATGTAGCTTAAAATCGTATTTCCTTGCACTGTGAAAAGTTTTGCTGTCCAAGCATTCTCTTAACAGTTCTGTACATTTTTCATCTTTTCATATGACTCTAGCATACAAATCTTGCAAAATAGATTCTTTGTGAAATTGTATTTATTGCACAGCCAGTAACTTTAAATGCTTTATACTTTTTTGGTACTGTTACCATTACTTCTTACATTGTGTGATGGATAGCTAACTGGTTGACAGACCCATGTAGTTGAGTCTCATGCCACATTTGAAAGCAAGAAAGTCATCAGAGGTGTATGACATGGCTTAGTTTTGACCTATTTGGCATTTATTTTTCAGACCTTCCAGATAGCACTCCTGGCCTTTGGTTAAGTTTGAAGACTACTCCACACAAAATTGCTTCATTGTGGGTTAGACCCTGTTAACAGCTGGTGCAGGGCCACTGGTCTCAAAGTAAATGTATAAAAAAAGTACTGTAGTTCATATTGGTAAACAAAGCAGTTTTACTTGCCATATAGATGATGCAACCCTCCAGTCAGACACTGTTGTAAGGGACCTAGGCACTCTTAATTCTTGTTTGACCATGTCTCCACAGTATTTCTGAAAGCCTTTTGTCTGGCTTATCTAATTTTCAAAGGCATCTGCATTGGATCCAATGAAGTATTCATCCCTATTGAATATAATGTACCTTTGGGCATGTATTTCTCTAAACATATCACACAACGTCGTAGATCTCTGCTGCATAACTTAAATGATCAGTGGCCTTAAAATCTTTATCAGGAGAACTAGTAGTCCTTTCTCTCTGCTCTGTTAGATTCCTCCATGGAGATCTGTGTCTAGCCTTTTAAGCCATGAAAGATCCAACCCTATTTGACCTCCTTTTTCTTTGTAGAACTAGTGGTACCTCCAATACCCTGAAAGGAACTGCAGCTTTGTTAGTAGATAAATAAGACACATTGACATAGTATATATCCCATTGAATCCCTCAGCCTGCAACAAACTTCCACTACAGGTTGGAGTAGCACCTTTGCCTCCTTCATGGTAAAGAAAAATAACTGAGCCACCTCAAACTCTCCCTGGTCTGTCTAGTCTTGCCAATCCTGAGGCTAGAATAAACACTTGAATATTTGTTTTTCTTTGGCCAAGTCTGTAATGGTATGCAGACATTGCCTAGTCCATGCCTATAAACTAGTGGATACTGCATATCTTCCTCTCTTGTTATTCATAGCTTTATCTAGTAGCTGGTTGGTTTCTGCTGAGTTTGCTTATTCTGTTTTCTGTTCATGCCATGAATAATTCTAGACCTGATTGGTCTACATACAACAGCTGTCTGTGCTGGGGACAGTTGTCTGCCTCTGGTTATCGCACAACATATGTGGCAAAGTATTTACTCTTTCCTGAGGATGCCAAAGGACAACTGTTGAATACTCCTCTAGACAAGGATTTGCTATTCAATTCTCCTTCCCACTGTGTTCAAAAATCCAAAACCATTCAAACATTTCCATTCTCTGATAGCCCCAGTGTAATAGAAAGTTTTAAACCCATCTGGTCCATTTTATCAGAAGCAGTCAATAGCTGAGCCACTTATTTTGCAAAAGGGCTACTGAAAAGGTTCCAAAGGCTAAGGCAGACAGTTTAGCAGGGTCAATATCATCCCCAGCCAAGAGTATACTGTTCAGTTCTGACTACCCTATCCTGTTTCCCCATATTTTCCCCTCCCCACTTCTGCTGTTTTTGAGGAGGGTGGTCGCAATTCAAACTGCAGTGGTTTGAGCTGCATGGTATTTGGTCAACGTTTTTGCCAAAGGGTACAAAAAATCAGTTGATACAAAGTCTTTTGAAACCCTAAATTAAAATTAACATGGGAGGCATGTAGCCCCTTCAGTTTGCTTTTATTATAGCAGTAAAAATGACAGGATCCTCTTGGTGCTGGTCAGAGCATCTGTTAATCCATAGTCCTGCTTTGCACAATGTCCCCTCACATTCTGCATTACATACAGGACAACTGCAGATGCCAATCAATAAAAATTGAATTAACGTTCATGGATTGAATCTTCCATTTGATGAACATTCAAAAGCAAAATATTAGAGATTCAGCAGCATGTTTGGGTATTTAGGAAGCTCCATCTGTACATCTGCTTTGATAGTAGATTATCACTGCCGGTTTAATCTTTTATTGAATTGTGAAGATTGTATCTGCCAGTTCTCCCTTGTCAGTGGTCTTTGTTTCCTGAAGTATTTAAGATGTACACATCTTCATGTCTGAGACCACAGTGCCACCTTGTTTTAGTACCTGTGCTAGGACTCTGTCTACTTGCCTGTCTGTGTCCTTATTTCTAGACTGTAAGTGCTTCAGTAAGGTTCTGTGAATCCTGTCTATGCTTTCTACTTTACTCTTCGTAATTCAGAGATGCACTTGTCTGTACTATCCTCCAGTGCAGCTGGTTTTTCAGTTAAGACCAAAAGGGGGTTGGATTTGGCATAATGATTCAGGTCTTTACCTATGATGTGGATTTCTGTCTACATCAGATAGTATGATCTGTAGTGGTGTTCATTGTTCACCATGTTTTCCCAGTAGTATGTGGCCAGTGTAGAGCAGTTTCCCAGTCGTATGGCTACTCGTAATGCTTCAACTGTAGATTGTTCCATCTGCAGGAGGAGTACGGCTTATGCTTCAGGCTCTAAGACATCTCTGTGCACAAATCATTCCCAGGCTAGTAGGCACATCCCAGAACAAAAAAAAAAATTACTTCCTAAGTCAGTTTGGGACCAAGCACTTGACAGGAGAAAGGAGGGCAGTCTGCTTCTTGCAGCTGGAGTTTTAGTTCACTATCCCCTCCAGAAAAAAAGCACATCTTAAGTTTGTTGCCTGGCAACAGAACTAGGCAGGCAAGTGGGGTGCCACCCCTCCTTTAGAGGTGGATTTAACCTAAAATGTGTGTTCTGGTGTGACCGATTTAGGGATATGCATCCCAGACTGCATTATTCTTGGCCATGGTATGGGATCCTCAACAGTTTAGGGAGAGGAAGGGCATTATACAATATCATGAGTTTTACTTGCATTGCTAGCGTTAATGGGAGTACTTGTACAGATCAGATTGCGTACCACTGTGACTACAGGAACAATAAGGCAAGAGTTCCCAGCTAAGTCAGCAATGCAGTGGGCTGTCTTGTGGGAATGTTTGCTTAATGACCTTGCCTGCAAAAGGAAGTCATGAATAAGGAATATCCAGTTGGTGATATTTTGCCAAACTTGTCACAGATGACCAAATGACCACAGCAGAAATGCCATAACAAGCATTCCTTGCAAACATTTGGTGCATCTTGTACGGATGGAATATGCCATGGGACATCTTGCATGGCTTTCCCACAACACTTTTAAGGTCATTTGGATAAGCAGCACTCCTGAGCCCTCCCACCATTGTCTGTAACTGCCTTTAAATAACTGACCTGTTGAATGTAATGTTTTAGAACAAGAACACTTGGCAATCTACCTGATTTAATTGAATAAACTACTTGAAATTTCAACAGCAAGGCATCTTTATTCCTCCCACAAGGAGGGTATCTGAGAGTGTGTCCTACATCTGCTGGAAAGAGTGATTTAATCTGGGCTAATCCTTGTACGTTTTCTTAGTCCTGTTATCCTCTGGTTTAAAGACCTGACTCAGGCTGTCTGGATTACCTGTACCTTCCAAGGAAGAAGGGCACTTTCAAAAATCTTTGTGCAGAGTATTGGTAAGGCAGCTTACTCTGACTTCTGTTTGAACCTTTTCCAAGTATTGCAAAATTCATATTCATTGAGTAGAGCGGTTTGCCTGTGCTATTCTGGCAACTGAAAAAAACATGCTGTAGCCCTCCACTCATGTCCAGGGATCAGGAACTGTATTGCTGTTTGGTAACCTCCCATGTTTTTAGGAATACCCTACAAGCATAGTTTTGAGGATACTCCTCAAAACTGAAGAAATCTGAGTAAGAGACCCTCTTCTGCAGTAGGAACTGCCAACTCTCACCAGTAACTGCGCTTTTTCCCAGTAAATATTCCATGACAAACTGCACATAGGGACAGATGTTTGAGCAGCATCATTTGTCAGTACATTGGAATCTTTGTCCTGTTAGTATATTCCCTGCTTATGTCAAGAGTTTTATCGTAAAAGGATAATGCCATAACTACAGTTCAGCTGACTAGAGTTTGATCAATGGCTATTGGAGGCTTCAACAAAGAGTGATGGGTGTGCCCATCCCATGGAGGAGGGTGGCTGCAGGGGCATTCCCCAGTTTAGAGCCTTGGTGGACGTTGGACATGGCAGTGTGTGGTTTATAGAGGGACGGGTGGACATTTGCCCTACCTGCACATCAAATTAGCCATACAACAGCACATCCTCATTGCACAGCTGCCCCTCGTGCATACTGGTGAATGCAATAGGGGTTGAGGGTAGGTTATAGTGGGGGGGGGGCTCTGTGGCAGCAAATGTCTCATGGTTGAGAGATCCTACGGTTCTCATTGGCTCCAACCTAGTGGAGCAAGTCTGGCAGAGTTTGGGAGACAGACCCAACAAATAATTCAATAATGCAGGGGGATAATGGTCAACGTCAAGATGAACGGGACAGACAAGTCCCGTTATGCCAGCATTTTTCTGTACAACTTCCATTTGTGTCACTCTTTCATCTAGTATCCAAAACTGTTTATTGAAGAGTATTTTGCCAATAAAACAAGTCATCTGACGGCGAAGATCCAGGAGCTAAAACCGACAAGGGTTGTGGAGACAATTATGGGCATAAATTAATTGATATTTGTTGCATTTACTGCCTAGAATGAAACACTGGGAATGAACAAGCTAATCATTTGTTTACCTTGCAACACAAAGTGAGCACCTTAGGAATACCCATGTAGTATGCAGCATTCAGAATGCATGTCCATTTTGTAATGCTTTAATGCATAATGTTCTGTTTCAGTTTTCAAAATGCCAGTGAAACATGAATGACTGAACTGTAGGTTTAAATATTTGCTAGTTGCATTTAAAATTCTGTACTAATGTGTCTTGCAGCTTTATAATCAGTACACTTTTTGTCAAATGTCTTACTTTCAGAGGAAAGACTGAGCGCAAGCTGAAACAGCGTATTTATGAGCATTCTTATGCCATTTCAAAAGAAGAACAAACAAATGCTTTGGCTTGCCACATGATTGAACATCCAACCCACCATTTTAAATTTACAGTATTGAAACAGGTAGATGATACCCCATATATAGGTCCATGGCAAATCCAGCGTGAGATGGAGGAATTGTATTGGCAAATAAAAACTGCAGCCTGCTTCCCTCTTGCATTCTGAAAAAACTGGCTTTAAATAGATAGCTTTATAAGATAGTTTTATGAAGTAAGCATTTTGTTTTATTCTGGTTTCATTCCCATTTTGTAAAACACGCTGTTAGCCTTCTTAGACTGAAGGTTTCCTGATGCATCTTTTTTGTAGATTTAGCACTATTTTTAGTTTAGTAGGGCTTACAGCTGCTAGCTTAACCATTAGCTAGTTGTTTTACACAAAAAGTATTTTTACAACTGTAATTTATACTTGTGTATGTATGAAATAAGGTAGACTGTCTTGTTTTCATATTTATGCATTTTTATGTTGTGCTGACATAGTTTTTTAACAAGACATTATATGTTATTTAACTTCTAACTTGACTTGGTTAATTTAGGATTAACAAGTTGAGATGATAGTAGTTATCACATGGTTGTTTTGATTAACTAATGTTTCAATTAACTAACTGTCTTTATATACAAACTGTTGCCTGTGTCCCTGTTTGTTCGTTTATTCTGAAGAAGGAAGGGCACTGAGCCTTCCGAAAGCACTCAATTTATTAAATCAGTGTTTTTTTACTTTATTCAGTGGTTCATATCGTTATTCATTTAGCCTTCAGCTCCGTTTTCTTATTTTGTGTTCTTATTTTGTGCGTTTTTACTTTCAGATGGTACTTTGGAGAGTTAACCCGCACTGAAGCTGCTAATAAACTCCTGAGTGCAGGGAATCGCACAGGATCCTTTCTGGTGAGACTTAGCGAGAAGCAGAACAGTAAGAACTTTGTACTGTCTGGTAAGCTGTCTTTTAATAACTACATTGTCTTGTGCATAGCCTTTTACTGTGATTCTAAGTTATAATGTTACTACCATTGCTTGCAAAATAATTTTGTTGCTTTCTCTGCAGAATGCATGATCTTTTTCCCCTCTCTATTTGAAAATGTTGCAACTTGTCTAATACCTAGACATATATTGTAGGGGAGCTGTAGCTTATCAAATTGTGGATAGGGGAGCTTTGCAATACCATAACAGGTCTGCTACAGAATGCTTAAATTGATGTATTGTACTGAGCCCTTACAATATCCATTAGGGTCACTGTCCTATCTTCATATGGTTGCCCTTTGCATCTACTGCAGCCCACCAAACAGTCTAGAAATATCCCATGTAAAAATGCAGATCCGAAGGGAAAGGCTTACTATTGCGAGAGGGTTCAAGTGCAAGCCAAGGGTTGGCTGACACGTGGGGGAGAACTGCAGGGCAGAGTTCAGCTGGGTTATCCCATACTAGTAACTTGCACGGCATTAGTGTGAAAATCCCAGTTAGAGCTGTTGAAGCTTTCAGTAGTGCAAATATGCTATTCCGTGGCACAAGAATTAAGCCACAGTCCTAAAAATTGTGTACTATATTTAGAATGTAGTTTCCCCACCAATACTGCATGGTTATGGGCAACATCTTTTCAGTGCTGAAGAAAAAAATAAATGAAAAATGGCACTTGGATATTTTTTTCCCATGTAGCCAACTCCATTTGGCCCCTGCTGTGTATAGCCAATTACTTTCAAGTTTTTCGTATGTGGCCTTGCATATAGCTTTACATTTGTGCCAAATCTAATCAAAATTCTCCATAAGGTAATTGAATTCATTAAGTCATAATGATTTGCTTGATGTAATGTCTGAAATGGCATGAAGCCCATTCTGAATAAAGGATTAGGCTGCCTGAATACAACAGGAATACAATCCACTAGCATCTTGAAGTCCAGCCAGATAGAAGCTTGAGGATTTCAGCAACAATATTGAAGGCAAATCAGTGCAATAAACTATCTTTGGAAAGATGAACCATTTTGTCTTGCTCACTCTTAACAATCAACCTTCATGCAGCTGAACTTGAACGCATGAGTTTCCCACACAGTGTTTATACTCAAGATGGTGCTGAGAGCCATGAGGAGGGGCCATCCTTGTGATCATGTGATGTCTTGTACCCTTGCCAGCATCCTGCAATGAAATCGTATTGTACCTCTAATCCTTCCACTGTTTTGGGGACACCATCTACATCATGGTGGGGGCCATATTCTTCCACTCTGGTAAGTGTACCACTGCCCAGACTACCACATAATGCTGCTTGTTGGACAAATGCTCATGCAGGGCCATCCTTGCATCTCTGCCCTTCCTCTGTGGGATTACAGAATTGAACAGCCTATGCCTCCCTCCAGTCAAGGATGGGCATATGCTCCTACTCTGCACATCAGCCCCACCTGCCCTACTCTGCACATCAGCCCCACCTGACATCAAAGATGTAAAATGAACCTAGGCCATCCTGGGTCATAGTAAAGTGTTATCCATGTATGTCAGTGAAAGTGGCAAAGATGGATCATTTTTATTCACTTTGAGCTTCATTTGCATTTGTACACATTTGAGATTTCCATAGAATGGATGATTTCCTGGCACTCAGCACTTCAGATTTTCATAGACGTTTCTTGCTGGCTCTCACACACAGCATGATTTTCATAGATGTTTCTTGCTGGCTGTCACACGCAGCATGATTTCCAGGCAGCAGCTTTTAGAGCAGTGTGCCAAGAATCAACCCTTGTGTAGGTAAGCAGAATAGTGAGGGGGTAAAATGGTAACTATAGGAGTAACCAGGTTTGATATCCATAAACTGGACTTGTCATATTTGTCTAGAAAGTGAACATTTTTATTTTACTATTTATTGACCAGGTAGCTAAGTTGGTCCACTGACCCTTTTCAGCTGTGACCGTATCTTGTATGAGTAAGTATACAAGCTTATGCAAAGACAAGTTTACGTACCACATTACAACATTACACAAATGCAAGCATTCTATAAGGTAAAGTAAGGCTATGGAGAGTGTCAATTGATTACAAGGTATAGAGTTTCTCTGTAAAAGCAGAACAGGTAGAGGTAGAAACCTAAATAATGGTCAGAGGTAGATGATTGCTTCTGTTAAAAAAAAATTGAGGCTAGAATTCTGAATGCAAGCAGAAGGTTGAATTCTGAATGCAAGCAGAAGGTTGACCAATATGTAACAGTTGTGTTTTTCCTCTGTAAGATGTTGTTTCAGTGCAACTTTAAAGCCCTCTACAAAGCTCTTCTGTTTCCTAACCTTGGCTATTAATAATTCCATGTAGATGGACCCAGCAGGACTTTTTCACGTTAGGTTTGAGATAAAATCTAATCCAATCCAACTGGTGGTTTCTTAGAAGCCTCTTCATGGATGTTCATGTTAGAAACTTTGTTTACAGTGGTGGACAATATCTCAGATTACTCCTTGTGCATAAAAGGATAGTTAGTCATAACAGCAGATCACAATGCTGTCTATAAAGAGTCCACTAGAAGGGCAAATCAATCAGTCTTGTTTTTGGAAGTCTGCAGTTTTATTGTACCTACAATGTAGTACTAGTGAGACACCATATTCAGTTTTTGGAAATGGGATGCTTGCAAGCGTATTGCGAGTTACTGATGGTGGATGAGATATCCTACAGCATACTTTAACTGATTCAGCATTTACAAACATTAATGTGAGGTCTAGAGTTGGGTATTTTTTGCTTAATGGCGTTAAGTGGCTATCTTTAAGCAAGGGAAATTTACATTACTTTTGTGGTGTGGCAAACAGCATGGTGCTAGATTTATTTGGGTTGATTATTGGTCTGTTATTGTGTCCAGCTGTATAATGTTGAAAAACTGATGATTTTAGCAGTAGACCAGTAAACTTTTTTTCTGGATTCAGTAAATGGCAGATAATTTGTGTACACAGCTGTTAAACAAGGGGAGAAATCATTTATGAAAAGACAGAGGTCCCAGCACTGATCTTGAGGTATCGTAGTAGAGCGGTAGTCTTCTGATGTGTATTGTACTTCTTTGTGTACTGTGTATTTTTATAGCTATTTCACTGTGTGTGAGGTATTAACTGGAAATTGTCCACTTTTATTAAGCATCTGTTGGGTTGTTTTGTTTCTGATGACTTGTTGCAGTTAAACTCTTTTTTTCTAAAGGCTCCTTTAGCTGTTTAAAATTTTTATTTAAAGGCTCACTGCTGCTTTTCAGCTGTGAGAAACATTTCTGCAGTTTGTTTCCCAACCTCCCTCCCTGTTGGTATAGTGTTTTTTATAGTTGGTGGCTTTGCAGTTGCCCGCCCTTAGTGTAAATTTGATCTGGGACCCTCCTCCCAGTCTAGTGTCATTACCTCATTCTATCCAGTACAGGGAGGACATTTGAGAAGGCCAAGCAGCTTAGTTTCTGCTACTCCTTTCTCTCTTTCCACTTAATTTTTTTTATCTGCTTTTACTGTATTTGTGTTTCTTCCTACTTTATTTTGCTTTTGTGTCATCTTAAAAGTACTCAGTTGTATTTATTACTGCTTGGTGTAACTCATTCTAAGCATTTTAGTTTAAGCACTTGGGCTTCAGACCAGTTGTTTTACATTAAGAAGGTTTGTGGTCTGCACTGTAGTGGCAGAACAGGTAGCTTACATCCTTCTAAGTTGGGAACTGCTGATTGAGGGCTCAGTGTCTGTTATTCTAAAAGTGTATTAATTCTGGTTTAAGCACTTGGGCTTCAGGCCAGTTATTTTGCATTAAGAGGGTTCATGGTCTGCACTCTTGTGGGAGGAGAGGCTGGACTCTGCCCTTCTGAGCTGGGAATTTCTGGTTAAAGGCTTATAGTGCCTGCATATTTGAACTGCTTCTTACTGAAATTGGTACACCTTGTTTGCTGTAGCATAGACTAGATCCAGGCCTGCTGAATCTAGCCTTTTGTATGCTTGTTGTTTGCTTGTTATTTCCCTGAAATGCTAATTCCACCTAAAACGTGTCTTTTCAGCACTTCTGTGGATCCCTAGTGATATCTGCATTGCTTACTGTACTTATTTCCTTGTTTCACTTGAAAGTTACTGTTTGTAATTTTTGCATTTAAGTTACCTGTAACACATTCCATTTAAGTTACCTGGCACTTGCTCACTAAGTCAGCACTAAAAAATTAAAAGCACTACACCCTCACAAACTCCCCTTGAGTACCTTGTCCCCCATTGGCCCTTTTTTCAATTATAAAGGAATTCCCAGTACTATTCTAGCATGTCCAAAGGTCAGTTGTCAATCTCGTCTCCGGTCCAGCTGGTGAATCTGGGAATCTTGAGGCAATATTACAACTGCCTCATGTACAGACAACCCTCTCCTCCTCCCAACAAATTCCAACACATGAGAGATGCAACCATATAGCCAAACTGGAGGTTAAGCTCTCTCAACTCAGTACTGGCGTAACCAGTCAGGAGGAGAAGGAAACCACACTCACTACAATTCCAGTCTCACATAGACCTACCATGACAGCAAACCAAACACACAAACGCACAAAAACATACTCTGAGACTCTAAATAAAAATCTGCCTAAGCAGCAGAGACCTCCAAAGCAAACACCCAAGAAACCACTACCCCAAAACAAAACACGTGCAACACATAGCTCACAAAGCCAGTGTGCCGAACAGTCACAGCCCTTAAGGCTAAACACACCTGATACACTTGTAATAGATGACTTTATCGTCAGGCACACTGACGTCCCACTCACCAGGCTGAACAAGGAGAAGGTCATGGTGAGCTGCCTGTCTGGTGCTAGGATCCGCCACATAACATAGTGACTTGGGTCACTCCAAGGCAAGTACAAATATGACTCTGTCATTGTCCATGCTGGTGTGAATGACCTGAGACGTACCTCCCTGGACTACATGAAAAGAGACATAGAGGAGCTCTCTGAGCATGTAGCCCAGGCCGGTATGACCCTGACCTTGAGTAGCATCTTACCCTCACCAAGAATGATGCCATAAGATGATCAATTTCAACAATTGGCTTAGGTATTGGTGTCATTCAAAGGGGATCCAATGCCTGTCAGCCTGGGATGACATGCTCGACAAGCCACGATGCTTCGCTAGGGACGGCTTGCACCTGTCACCCCTGGGCTTTCAGATATTGGCAAAGGCTCTTGCTACACCCATAGTGCCTTTTTTAAGGCAAGGCTCAAAAGACAAACCCACCTCCACAGGTATCACAAGGGATAAGAAACTAAGAGTAATGCTACTCAACGCCAGAAGTCTAAACCTCAAGATGCACACACTTGAAACTCTCCTTAGCATGGAGAACATCGATATCTGTGCAGTAACAGAAACCTGGTTCAAGGCTCCCGAGAGCACCCCAGCACTACCAGGTTATACCTCATACCATGCTTTTCAGCCCCAAAACTTGGACCGAACCACAAAAGGAGGGGGAGTATCAATATTTGTCAAAGGTACCCACACCTCCAGGTTGGTGGCACAGCACGAAGCATCAGAGACTATCCATGTGCAACTAACAGTGGGTAAAACTGCCTTCCAGTTTATTGCCTGCTACAGACCACCCTCCCAAACCCAGGAACCCCACTCGGCCTTCCTGAGAACACTGGAAAATATGAAGGTCTCTCAACACCATTATATTGGGCGACTTCAACTACCCAAACATAGACTGGGGAGCATTACGCTAGCTCCAACACCCTAGCCAAAAGGTTCCTAGAATTTATAAACTCAAATGCTATGGAACAACTTGTTACCACTCCCACAAGAGGGAAAAACATACTGGACCTGATCATCACCAACATGGGGACTCTATGCTCCAGACCAGAAGTGTATCCCTCACTGGTAAGATCAGACCATAAACTAATCTCACTGGATATTCACATCCTGACCCCACCCCCTGCACAGAAAACCGCAGTGAAAAACTTCTCTAAAGCAAATTTCACACTCCTCAAAACTGAGGTGGAATCCTTCAAAGCCCCCAGGCCTGTGGAAAATACGGCCCAGACTGCAGAATCTTTTATAAATGCTTTCTATGAACACCTTCAGGAATGCATGGATCATGCAATCCCAAATAAAACCAAGACCCAGTCCTCCAAAGGCAGATGTCCTGTCTGGTGGACCCCAGCCATAAACAAACTATACAATAGAAGGAGGAAGCTACTACATGATGGAGCAAAATCCCAAAAGGGGAAGGCATCTCTGATCAGTATTAGCAAAACACTACGGGCACTCATAAAATCGTCTAAGGCCAGCTTCGAGAGAAAAATTGCACAGGACACTAAGGATAATCACAAGGCTTTCTTTAGTTATATTAGGAACCTGAATGGGAATTCCCAGATATGCTCAGAATTAGTCCAAAATGACAAAAAATACACCAAATCCACAGACATTGCCAACATCCTAGCTGACAGGTTCAGCGCAAACCCCCCCCCCCTCCCCACCAAAAGGACAAATATCTATCCCAGCAGAGTGCTGCCCCCCTGACATCTCAGATGCTCAGGTAAGAGCCACCCTCTCCAAAGCAAAAAACAGCATCAATGGGACCAGACGGTGTCCCGGGCTGCGTCCTACATGAATACCAAGAAGAGCTAAACCCAAACATAAAACTACTGTTCAGTCTCAGCCTTACTACAGGATATGTACCCAAAGAGTGGCGTACAGCAACAGTGGTCCTTCTCCACAAAGGTGGTGCCTCAATGGATCCTGGAAACTATCACCCCATAAGCCTGACTACCTTGGTCTGCAAAGCTATGCAAAGGATCATCATGGATATCATAAATAAAGATATTGGGGACCCACAGACACTGGATCCTACCCAGTTTGCCTTTAAGGGCAGATCCTGCCTCTTAAAGCTGGTCAATTTCTTTGAAACAGTCACCAAGGCCATTGACGAGGGGAAGGTGGTCCACACAGCCTACCTGGACCTCGCAAAAGCCTTCGATACAATACCCCACTCGGGCATTATAGATAAGCTCACCAGCTTAAATATAAACCCCTATGTCACTAGATGGGTTGCAAACTGGCTCAAGGACAGAACCCACATGGTTAGAATTGCTGGAGCGATGTCCGACTCCAAACCAGTTAGAAGTGGCGTCCCACAAGGCTCAGTCCTGGGACCTCTCTTGTTCGGTATATATGTTTCGGAGGTACAGGCCAACATGGAAGGACTGTGGCTGACCAAGTTCACAGATGACTGCAAACTGGGCGCCATAATCGACTCTCCAGCTGACACAAGCATCCTCCAAAAGGGCCTCATAGAAACAGACAAGTGGTGCCAGAGCCATGGCCTCAAGCTAAACTCCAAAAAGTGTATAGTCATCCCATTTGGCAAAAACAAAGTGCCCACAAATTACCACATAGGTGGTAATCCATTAAGTACAGAAGAAGTAATTAGGGACCTGGTGACCCAAGTTGATAGCAATCTCTCATTTGACAACCACATGGCCGAAGTGGTTAGAAAAACATTTTATATAACCCACCTAATCATGAAGGGATTCACATCTAGATCAGGGGAGGTCATCGTGCCTCTTTACTCATCCCTTATCAGGCCCATAATATTGAGTACAATGCCCCTTTTGGGATGTACCTTACCAGACACCTGCAGCAACTGGAAAGGCCTCAGTCTTTACTCATCCCCAGACCAAGAGGATGAAAGGGCTCAAACAGATGCCATATGCTGTCCGGTTAAAGAAACTCCAGCTCTAATCAGTGGCATACCGCCTGCTCAGAGGTGATCTGTGCCTGACGTATAAAGCCATGTCCAACCCGGAATTAATGGACATGCTGCACCTCAGAAAATCCAAATCCCATCGAGCTATGCGCTTGAGAGGCTTGAACCTCGGCACTGAAATAAATAGGACATGCTGGAGGGACACATTCATAACCCAGAGGCTCCCTTCTCTCTGGAATAAAATCCCAGTCCAGGTTAGGCAGAGTCCCTCATTGACTCTCTTCAAGAGAAATCTTGATGAGTGGATGGGAGAGATCGTAGGTTTACCCCTGGCATCACTTCTTTGTCACTGTTAGACAGAGGCACAGTATACGAGCCTCGAAAAAGGGCATAGCAAAATTAATTTAAAATGGGTGGTGAAAGCCAAACACACTCTGGCTAGGCTTATAAATGCCCTAGGGCAGATAGCCTAGTATGAACCTATGAACCTATGTGGTATTGATATAGATTTGGAATAAGCTAGTTTTTAATCTTTTGTAGGGTCGATTTCTAAAATTAAATTTCCTGCATTCATCAATTAGAAGCCTGAGTGACTGCTTCAAATTCCCTAGTCATATCTACAAATATAAAGCACCACACTGTAGAAGCAATATTTACTTTTAAAATATGATACAATTTTTCCAAGAGGTTTGAATAGGGAATTCTCTTGGAAGCATTTAATATAAGGTTAAAAAGAATACCAAAAGTTAACCTTTTTAGTGAATTCTTAATTGCATGATTGATCAAATGCATATATTTAAGTGTATGCTTACCAGCAGAAAGATGTACTCTGAAAAGGCTTTTCTGAAAGCCGAGGCACCAGAGAAGTGTTACTTGCTCTTAATGGTATGAGTTTGAAGTTTTGCTGTTAAACTTTTACTGCAGTAATTTATTTTTTTATTTTAATCAGTCTGTGTACTAAACTGAATTCATCTGGCCTGGAACTTGTGGTTTGCGATATCAACAATTATACAATGACCCCTCATTGTTTGTGTCTTTCATCTTTTTCCCCGGTTAGTGTTCGCCACAGCGGAACTCCGGTCCGCTAATGATTGGTAGTTGATTTTTACATGCTGAGTTACCAGCCCTGATGCACAACCTTCAACGAAGGTATGCCCATTCACGCATGTCTGCACGTAGAAGACGCTTTAGCTGAGAATCGAACCAGACAGCATCTTACTGTGAGGCGACAACGCTACCGCAGCACAATATTCCAAAACGTGCACACTGATTGGTCAGCGTGCCTGTTGTAAATCCGACTTATACTAATGGTAAAGATCCAGTCACCTGGATTTTTTCCATTAGTATAAGTTTTCATTTTTTTTGTGTTTTTGGTAGCAATGGAGAATGGAAGAGCTCCATTGCTGTAATCTTGCATAAAAAAAAAAAAAAAAAAAAGCAACAAAAATCTTCCTTTCAATGTTGCTTTTTTTAAAGCTATTTTGCTATGTTAAACTCTTTTAACATAGCGAGACACCTTTAAAAAAGCAACTGAGATCTTCCTTTCTCCGTTGCTTCCACACCCAGCTCTGATGTACTGCGTAAGCATACGCATGAGCAGTACATCAGAACTGCTGCAGAATACTGGGCAGCATGGAGGCATTATACAATGCCATTATTTAAGAAAAGTAAGTATTTTTTTTTCTTAGGTCATGTCATTGTAAAGCAGCAATAACTCACTTCTGGGTGTGGGTAATGCTTGATTTACCCATGGTTGTCTTTGTTTGGCCACTCGGGCTTCGCCCTCAACCAAACCACACCAACCGTGGGTAAATTCAGCATTACCCACACCCAGGCATGGGTTATTGCTTAAATATGCCTGCAGTCATTCATACCATCATTCATATTGCTGTAGATATGGGACTGCATGCAAAGGCAATCCTAGAACTACAGTCATTGTGAAAGCCATATTGCTGGTCAGAGTTAGGCCATGGCTGTTTATATGGCCAAGTATTTAAGGGAAACAAGTGGGAACATAGGTTTGAAATCTGGGATTGTAATCCTTGGGTTCCTTAGGTTGCAGGTACTGAAGGTTGAGTAGCCATAACAGAGCATTTGAAAATGTGATGGACAATTCCTGATGGTGACTGGTTGTTCATAAGAGCAAGCAATTTGGATATTTTTTATGCTGCAGTTCTCAGGAATGAGGGTGGAGTTTAATATAACTTGTGTTTTGTGGTATTTAGCTTCCTTTTAGGAGATTGTCTATTTAACTGAGATTGTAAAAAGGAGAAAGTCTGCTAATGGGTGGAACTGAGGTATAGATTTAGTTTGTGGTATGGTCAAATGAATACTGTCCATGGTGAGAGAGTTTATAGTTTTTTGCAAAGTCGTCATTGTTGCCACAAGCTCTGGAGTACGTAATCAGTCTTGTCGTTTCGATTCTTTCTATTCTGGAGTTTAGTTTCATGCGTGCAGCTATTAGAGCAGTTTGTCTGCAGCTAGCTATGTGAAGCACTGACTGCCAGTGTTATGAAATAGTTTTGGGCTTAAACAGGGTCTGTTTTTGTACAGAGAGCTTGTCTAATCAATGCGTTGCAGGTTGGCATCTTCTGTCAGATTACCTTTTAGATGGATCTTGATTAGTGAAGGTGCTTTTGTGCTTAAAAGGACCAAGTTGATTACAGGGCAGTTATCACTTACTGTTATGTAGAAATATTAATGTTTTGCCTCAGTTTTGAGGCTGGTTGATTTTTATATACAGGGTTGAGTGGTTTCCTCTTTGGGTTTGGTCTTTTCTGCCTTTAATTGTTCAAGGCCCTGTTGCAGACATTGTTGTGCTGACAGGCATCTGGGCCTAGGGCATTTACATTGAAGTATCTTGAAATCTAAGTTCTTAATATACCATTTGGAAACATTTAGAAATTGGCATATGCTAATTTAATAGGGAATCAAAATTATCTAGTATAAGATTTATGACCAGCCAATTCGGGCTTCTATTACGATCAGCTTTTGACTTCATTGTCTGAGGTTTTCTTTGTAATTGAGACCCTCTACCAGGTCTATTGCTTAGACTAATATTGCCTAGTCTAATTCCATTTATAGCAAACTTGTTGGAAAAACCACTTTAATAACAGAGCAAAGCTTTCGGGCAGAACCCTTCTTCAATACTAATGCATTCAAGTCTGAACACTGAAAACTTATATACAGGTCTAGAATCGCATGATCAGCAGCCAAAAAATCATGTGATGACAAAACATAAAATGCAAAAAACATACATTATAAAACATTATAAAATCATCTTATAGTATTACGTAATTTAACTAAAATTGGTTTTAAACTAACTTTGCTATTAATTCCTGGAGATAAATCAGCAGCTAATCTCAGGATCCATTCAAATTCCTTAGTTTCTAGGTAATTATTCATATCCCCACCCCTAGCATTAGAGCAGATTATATCAATAACTCTAAACTCTCCGTCCAACAGCACATGTGCATCTACTGGAAGCAAGAGTAAGCGTGATGGCGGTTTTACTGTGAATGCTACAGGCATCAAGAAAACGCAACAACTCACTTTGAATTTAACTAACAAGCGGTTCCAGTTGGAACATGCTGAAACCGTCGTTAATAGATCGCCTAGGTCCAGAGGTTCACCTGCAGGGTCGTATACAGCACAGGCATCACAAACAACCAAGCGCAAAAACGAGAGCCCTTTAGGACTCAACAAAGTAAGTCGCAAGTAGATGTGGCATTAAATTTATCAACATTTGAGCGACTTCCTGCTCATCTCTCCCTCTTAAGTAAGGGATTTAAATTTATACCTTGTAGTGATAATGTCGTGTCTGCTTTAACTGACTTAAAGTTGTTTGTTCGGAATTTAAATCTGAGACTTTTGTTTGGTAAATCTAACTCTTTTGGGGATAATTTAAAATGACGAAGCACTTTCATTCCAGTTAGTGCTCCTGTATTGAACGCGTTTCACGATGTATGTGAATTACAAATAAGAGAACTGTATTCACGGCCCATAAGAAATAAAAACTATAATTTGAATTTTGCAGAATATAAAGTGCTTAAAAGTCTACAAGACAATAAAGATATTGTAATAAAGCAAGTGGATAAAGGCGGTATGCCTGTTATTATGGATCGTGACAAGTAGTTTTCAGCTGTTTCTTTACTATTGGATGATGAGACTGCATTTAAAATTGTTACACATGTAGATGTAAAGAAATGTGTGAGCTATGTTAACATGGTAGTATTTGAACTCCAGCTTAATGGTGATATTGACCTTGACCTGTTTCATTTTCTAACTGTACCTTGTCCTTTGATACCTCATTTGTATGGTATCCCAAAAGTACACAAATCAATGGACAACCCACCAATGAGACCTATTGTCTCAGGTGGAGGCTGGATTACAGAGCCAGTCTGTTTACTTGCACAAACGGCTACAACCATATCTATCGAATTGCAACACTATTTTGAAAGATACCTATGATCTGTTATTTAAGTTACATCAATGGTATAACAGAAATGAGCCTGATAAAAAAACAAGGAAGCATTATCTGGTCACACTTGATATTGTATCTTTGTTCACGGTTATTCCTAATGATGTTGGACTAGAGCTTTTGAGAGAATTCCTAATAGCACAACCTAATCCTGACTAAATCTATTGATAATATTTGTTGTCTTATGGATGTTGTATTAAAAAATAATATCTTTGTTTAATGAAACTCTCTATCTACAATTAACAGGGGTAGCTATGAGCACCTCTGTGGCAAATACGTATGCCAATCTAGTTCTTTATCAATGGGAACAAAAATATCTGTATAGTAATAGGAATTTGTCTGTCCATATCAGTTTCTACCAACGATTTGTAGAGGACTGCCTGATTATATGGAATGGTACATACGAGCTAGATGTTTTTGTTGATTATTTAAATTCTACAACTGATTATTTGAAATTTAAAAGTGTGATTTGTTACTTGGATGTAAAGCTTCAGCTAAATGATGGAATCCTTAATACCAGTGTTCACAAGAAGGAAGTCCGTTGTAAATATTTGCATTGCAGCAGTATGCATGCCCCACATATCTTTAACAGTGTGGTAAAATCCCAATTTATTAGGATTAGCAGACTCGATACAGATGATGTCTTTAAGTCCCAACTCGATGACCTGATAGTTGATTTTATTTTGAGTGGCTATGATGCTCAGTTACTTTACAAACTTAAAATAGATGTATTAGAAGCGAGGAGAACCTATCTGAAACCTATTAACTTTACTCATGATTTGGCTACTTCTCCAACTACCTTAAGGAAAAATAATAATAATGATAAAGAAATATCTTCAGTTAGATATATTACAACCTTTAACAGAAGATCTAATTCAGTAAAACAGATCATATCAAGAAATTGGTTAATTTTACTGGCCTTAGATGAATTGAAAGCCATTTTGGGTGACAAACCGCGTTTTTCTTATAGAAATATGAAACTATTAAAAGTTTATTGTGTTTTAAAGATTTTTTTAAACCTAGATTTATGATTTCAGCTGCTAAACATGGCACTTTTCAGTGCTCTAATTGTGTTGCTTGTGTGCAGATGTTTGGTATTGGTAGTGATATATTCACACATCCCAACACTGGTCAAGTTTTTAATTTTAAAATCTCAGCTACATGTAATACTTGTTTATTTGGCCACATGTAAATCTTGTACCTTGTTCTATGTAGGTAAAACTATACGCAAGTTAAAAGAACATGTTATCTATCATAATTCGGAAATTTAGAAGATGTTGTGAAAATAATGCACTATTTAAGCATATTAATACTTGTGGTCCTGAGCATTCCTTTAAGTTTAGAGTTAATGATATAATCTGCTCTAATGCTAGGGGTGGGGATATGAATAATTACCTAGAAACTAAGGAATTTGAATGGATCCTGAGATTAGCTGCTGATTTATCTCCAGGAATTAATAGCAAAGTTAGTTTAAAACCAATTTTAGTTAAATTACGTAATACTATAAGATAATTTTATACTATAAGATAATTTTATAATGTTTTATGTATGTTTTTTGCATTTTATGTTTTATCACATGATTTTTTGGCTGCTGATCATGTGATTTTAGACATGTATATAAGCTTTCAGTGTTCAGACTTGAATGTGTTAGTATTGAAGAAGGGTTCTGCCCGAAAGCTTTGCTCTGTTATTAAAGTGTTTTTTCCAACAAGTTTGCTATATTCTCTACGTTCTGCAGTTGGTTTTTTCGTTTACTAATTCCATTTATCCTGGTTAAATGTTTAATAAAAATAAAAAAATATTGTGTTTTGTGGTTATCACATGAGAGGAATTGCTCATCTCAGACTTACCGAGTACAATGCACCCTTTTTGTATGTACCTAACAAGGCATATCCAGCAACTGGAATGTCCACAGAGGTTTCTCACTAAAAATACAGGGCACAAGTAACGTGTCCTATGCAGAGTACTTCAAGGCTGTATCCCCTGTATTCTGTCTCCTACAGGCTTTTGAGGGGAGATCTATGCCTGACATATACAGAGCATTGTCGGATCCCACTCTAATGGACCTCCTGCATATCCACGAAACAAACAGTACCAGAATTACCCATTCTAAAGACTTAAACCTTGCCTGTGATATAAATAGGACATGCTGGAGAGATAGGTATGTATCCCAGAGACAACCACATCTATGGAACAGGCTCCACATCCATGTGAAGCAGAGTTCCTCCCTAACCAATTCAAGTGCAACTTGGACAACTGGATGGGAAACAGGAAATTCATCCCTGCTTTGGCGCCTATGTCTCTGATGCAAACAGGTAACCTGTAAATGGTTCATCTCCCAGGCCCATGCTAGCACTTAACAAGGGTATCAGAACTTGTCAGAGATTTTGGGATGCATGGCTAGACTTAAAAAGGCCCTTGTGGTAGTTAGCCCAATTAACACCTATGAAACTTAAGCAGGTTTCTTATATGGTTACTTGGGGAGGAGGCTGTCCTATGGTTAAATGCAATCTATTTAATCTACAGGCATTTAAGTTAGAAGTTTATTTGCTCCTACTTATGACTTGCTGATATGTATTTGATTTTTGAGTAAAATCATGGGTTCAGGATTTCTGCATCTCCTGACTTCCAGTAACATGTGCAGTTTAATGTACTTTAAAGGGATGGCTAGGAAATCTGTTTTGCATTAGAAGCATTTTCATCATGCAGAGTCTATTGGTTGTGTATACCAATGGTGTAATAAAGATGTTTATGGAAGGTCTGGAGCTGAATTTTTGTTGCAAGAGGTTTTAATGCCAACTCTTGTTTGCATCAGTTGGGGTGTCTGTGAGTAGCAGTTGTACTTGTAGAGAACAGTAGCAGAAGGGTAGGCATTTAAGGAGAGATATACTGGTAGAAGTATTGAAGGAGAAGGATTACTGATACAGGTGGCGTGGGCTGTTTTGGGGTGGAGGAGGTGCAGGCTGTTTTTGGGGAAATTACTGGTACAGTATTTAGATATTAGTGCCTGCATTTACAGTGTGTAGCACGAGTGCAAGGTTAAGGAAACATGGAAAGTGGAGCTGATCAAAGAATGAAATATAATAAAGATGACAAAGCCAGTCAGAAGGCTAAAACACAGTTTTAATCTAAAAATCTTGAAAGTATAGAATCCACTTGGTTAAGCGCTTTCGTCTACATTAAGACATCCTCAGAACCAAGACAAACAGTGAAGTAAAAACTTTTAAATGCAAAGACGCACCCATTTAAAACCTTCAATAAAACCAATCAACCAATTAAACATATGAAATTAAATGGATGTGTCTTAGTATTTAAAAGTTTTTACTTCACTATTTGTCTTGGTTCTGAGGATGTCTTAATGTAGACGGAAGCGGATTTGTTACTTTCAAGATTTTTAAAACTGTGTTTTAGCCTTCTGACTGGCTTCCATCATCTTTATTATTGGAATTGTTTCTAAGCCTGGATACTTGTGGATTTATTTTGTTTAAAGAATGAAATATGTTAAAAGATGGTGCTGGATGTCTGCTGTTGCTACAAAACTGAGAAAGAATGATGCTTCAGTACTGCATTAGTTTCCAATGCTAGTGACATAAAATATAGCACTAAGCTGGTTGCCTTTTTTGCAACCTTTCTAGGCTAGCTGCCCTTGTGGGAAATTTTAAGCCTAGTTCCATTTCAAACGTGAAAATCAAACTTCCATAACTGCGAGGTGAAACCTAACAATTATACCAACCCCAACCCAATTGTACCAGTGGTAGAATTCAGGAAATATGAGCAAAACTGCTCTGTAGAATGAAGGGAATATTAGGTTGTATTAACAGCTGAAGCAGCAGACGGAAAAAACTCAGGGCCCATGTCATCTCTTACAACTATAATAGCCATATTAAACATCTACCCTACACAGGCTAAAAGCCCTGGTCTCTCTACTCAGACTCCTACAGACTCCTCAGAGGTGACCACTGTCTGGCATACAAAGCAATGTTAGACCCTGCCCTGATGGGACTCCTGCATCTCCGCAAGTCAAGCTCCACTCTAGTAACCCGCATGTGCAACCTCAACCTGGTCTGTGACATCAATAGGACTTGGTGGGACAGAGATTTGTATCCCAGAGCCCCATTTTGTGGAATAGACTCCCTATCCACATGAAACAGAGTACCTCATTAACCCTTTTTAAGTGCAACCTGGATAACTGGATGGGAAACGGAAAATACACCCCTAGGATTCCACCTGTGTCCTTGCTGGACAGTGGCATAGGGTGCTGACTTTGTAAGGGCCTCAGGGCCATTAGCATAGTAACTTTCTAAGATCCTATGAACAAACTATAAAAATTGGAAACATGACATGAAGTACTAACAAAAGTGTATATTATGTATGCACATGCATGTCTTCACTGGATACAGTAATAAATTTACAAAAGTGTTGTATACAAGTATCATGTACAAACGTGTACTGAATAAGCTTAAATACTAGATTGTAGATATCCATTGATTTGACTTAACCTAGTATTTACCTGTGAACCTAACTGTTCTTGTTGCTATTTTCAGCCTAGGAAAATTTTCTCGGGTGAGAATCAAACCCTGTACCTTGTGTTTGAAGTAAACACCTTATCTATTATAGCAACCTTGATAATTACATTAGGATCTTGATGCATACTAAAACTGCTTAAAGATGCAAAATTAAAAAAAAAATAAGATTAACATTTATGCTACTGTTCAAATGAAACTAATTACTGTATTGTGGAGTTTTTCTCCATAGGTTTTCTATTCATTTGATAACTATAAGCCCAGTGGACAAAAGTCCCTTTTCAGGGAAAGACCCAGGAGCACTAGTAACTTGCTCAGAAGTGGAAGGGAATCGATCATTTTACCTTTGGCTAAAAGAAGCTTAGTGAAACAGCACTGACCTTTTAAACCTCTTTACAAACTTCCAGGTGCAATATACATTGCCATCTTGGAC
>NC_056746.1:1333609384-1333794384 GCF_019279795.1 Protopterus annectens | reverse complement strand
TAACATTATGCCATCAAGCCCAAGTGCTTTATCATTTTTAAGTTGTTTATTTCAGAACGTGAAGCAAAAGAGAGTTAAGTTTTACTCCAGAAATATCAGGTGGTATTTTTGTGGTTTAGTGGTGTTTACAATGGTGATGGACAGGTTGACAGACGAGATCAGACAGGAGTCCCTGTGGACTATGATGTTTGCAGATGACATTGGGATCTGTAGTGTGAGTAGGGAACAGGTGGAAAAGACCCTGGAGAGGTGGAGATATGCTCTAGAGAGAAGAGGAATGAAGGTCAGCAGGACTAAGACAGAATATATGTGTGTGAATGAGAGGTAGGACAGAGGAATGGTGAGGATGCAGGGAGTAGAGGAGGCGAAGATGAATGAGTTTAGGTACTTGGGATCAACAGTTCAGAGTAATGGTGAGTGTGGAAAAGAGGTGAAGAAGAGAGTACAGGCAGGATGGAGTGGGTGGAGAAGAGTGTCAGGAGTGATTTGTGACAGACGAGTACCAGTAAGAGTGAAAGGGAAGGTCTACAAGAGGGTAGTGAGACCAGCTATGTTATACGGGTTGGAGACAGTGGCATTGACAAAAGGCAGGAGTCAGAGCTTGACGTGGCAGAGCTGAAGATGTTAAGATTTGCAATGAGTGTGACGAGGATGGACAGGGTTAGGAATAAGTATATTAGAGGGCCAGCCCAGGTTGGAAGGTTTGGAGACAAAGCCAGAGAGGCAAGATTACATTGGTTTGGACATGTGCTGAGGAGGGATGCAGAGTATATTGGGAAAAAGATGCTAAGGATGAAGCTGCCAGGTAACAGGAAAAGAGGAAAGCCTAAGATAAGGTTTATGGACATGGTGAGAGAGGACATGCAGGTGGTTGGTGTGATAGAGCAAGATTCAGAGGACAGGAAGAAATGGAAACAGTTGATCTGCTGTGGCGACCCCTAATGGGAGCAGCTGGAAGAAGAAGAAGTGGTGTTTGGTTACATATGAATTTTTTCAAGAATTTTACCAAAAGTTGGTAGGATAGAGATGGAGCAGAAATGACTGCAAGCAGAAGGTTTGGTCTCTTTTGGTATTGGTCTGACAAAAGATGACTTCCAAACATCTAGCACAGTATTAGTGGTGGGGTAACGGTTGTAACTCTGTAGGAATGGTGATCAAATTTCTGCAGTGGGACAGGAACCAGGGTAAATATTCTCAGGTCCAGAGGGTGAGTCCATACAAATTTATTCAAGTAAGGTTAAAAGTTGCTTAGGGGTAAGTTTTGAAAAGTAATAAGTAGGAATGAATTCAATGGGGTTTGGCTGTCTATGTAATGTGACTGCATTTTTGGCAGGTATGTGGGAAGGCTTGAGAATTCTCTGGGGAAATCAGAAGGTATAAGATAATTAGATGGATAGGTTAGGCATGCTAGACTGGATAATGAATTTGGAGAGGATCTTCCTGTTAGCTTGATTTCCTGCTAGAGATGTTTAGGTAAATGAGGAAGAGAGTTGTGTTCAGATTTAGGTGTTTGATTTTGAGTCTACAGATGTTCATGAAATGTAATCTTAGATTATTTTTGTTCCCTTCCTGAGTTCCTGTTTTCTGACATGTCATGCAACTTGTCTTATGAATGTTTTTTTAAGTAATATTAATTTAATGATATGTGAATAAAACATGAGCAATATGAACTGTTTGTCTCAGTCTTTGCTGTCTTATTTGCTATAGGGCATTCTATGTATAGATTTTTATATAGATAAATATCTGTAATAAGTAACTTATACTGTTCTTACTTGAGGACAAATTATGGGTGAAAAGTGACATTGAATTAATTCAGCTACCTGATCAGAAATTGGAATAAATACATTGCCCTATGATGTTTAAGAATAGAAATACTATTTGTTGTGGCTCTCTGTTACTGCTTGGACAGAGCTGCAGGAGTACTTTTAGGACTGTAACAGTATAGTCTGCCTGAAGCAAGGCCAAATCTGTATTTCAGTGATAGTTAAGTGAGCCACAAACAATCCAGGTCATGTATAATCAGAACAAAGGGAAGAAATGAAGTCTCTTCAACAAGCTACTGGATGGCAGATTACTTCTAGTGTGATATATAAAATGCTGTTCCAGATGAAGATGGGTATATGAATCTAAGACTCACACAAAGGGAAGAACTTGTACTCTGTAGAAGATCCAGTTATGAAACATGAAACTGAGTCTCATAATAGGAAGTTTGACCAAGATTCAGCGCAGTTCAAAACTAGAACAAAATACCCATTGCTGTAAACTTATAGTGTCTTATTTTGCCTTGTTGTTAATTTGCCTTAAGTAAATCACTTTATTAGCAGTAAATAGCTATCTTGCTGTTTAAATTGCAGGGATAGAATTGCATTTAATACACATTTTGGTATAGTTTTAAATTACAAGGACTGAGTTTATTCACCTAGTGCAGGAAGTATTAGCTCGATATATCCATGTTGAGACACACATAAAGGGCTCTGATTGTAGTCATTTATTGGCCAAAGGGCTTATTAGTCATTATTCTGTGTTTTTAGTACCTGTATAAATTTGGCACATTTGTGTGGATTGTGGTCCAGTTCCACAGAGCTCAACAATGCTCGGTGTGCTTGTTTGAGTTTTAGAAGAAATTTCCTTACATCTAGTGCCATCTAGGCAGAAATTCTAAAAATGAATGCTCAAGCATGTGAAACTAAGCCATTAATACACAGTCAGCAAAAAAAAAAAAGTGAAAAATGGCTATGGTTCCATCCAGGCAGAGCTAAGTACTTCTTCAAAAGCAATGCACTTGTTTTGAATTTATTTAATGAAATTCTGTTCATTCATTGAATTATTTACTGCCTTTTAGTGCCTTATTTCACCTTGCTGTTGGTTTTCCTTCCTTAAATTGGCTTATTAGCAGTAACTAGCTAGCTGTTTAAATTAGTGGGATAGCTTTGCACTTAGTACACTTTTTTGTCTGTTTTTGCTGTAAGACCACTGAGTTTATTCCCCTAGTAGCAGTAAGTGGTAGATGGGTCTATCGGAGTTGGGAAGCACACAGCTCTGAGTATAGTTGCTTATTGGCCAGATGGCTTATTAGTCATCATGCTGTGTTTTCGTCCCTGTACAAATTCAGAGCATTTGTGCAGAGATGCTCATCATGCAGCAGCAACGGTTAGCAGTGCGCTGCATAGTAGCAGACAGCTAGAAGGCAACATTATCCTCTACAACTACTGCTGAAACTGTACCCAGTAAGTCTCTGAGTGTAGAGAAACTACTTTGTGTGTTGAGAAGCACAGAGCAACAAGTTTGCTCATTAAGGAGCAGTTCCCCTTAAATGTTCTATTACATTGTCGGGTCTCGTCTCTAGTCCCCAAACACCCTTAGTTGTTCTCTTTTAACCTCTCAAGCACCACACTAATTCAGCTCACCTAATAAAGTACCTGCTATTATGGATATACAACTTTCCAATTTCCCTGCAGCCAGTTTGGTGGATGTGGGCATCTTGAGACAAAGCAGCAATTCACCAATGACCACTTAATCGCTAAAGAACCAGAGTATGCAAGAGATGTAAATACAAGTCATTAAAGAAACAGAGTATGCAAGAGATGTAAATATACAATTTCAGTGGAGGAAAAGCTCTCAAGTACAAGCAAACAGAATAAAAATCAGAAAATCAGGTTGTCAGAAGTACACACACTACACCCACCACATATAGAATGTACCTCACACATAACTCAACTTATATTTTTCCCAGACACTCTATCTGCAAAAAATATCCATAGCAAACAAAAAAAAAAAAACTCAACAAAAGCAACACTTTACACTATACATTCAGCCACACCCTTTGGAGCCTCAACTAAAAAGCCCATAAGGCAAGTCAAGCCACTACCCAGGACTCTAGTTATACGGGACTCCAATGAGCAACATACCAATCATCACGTGGGATACTCAATATGTGGGATCAATACTCATCACGTGGCAAAAAGACAAAATAATGGTCAGTTGCTTACTGGGAGCCGAGACCGACTAACTTACGCCTGTGCTGACGTCACTGCACCACAGGTACCAGTATGACCCAGTCATAGACGAACTAACTTATGCCTGTGCTGACATCACTGCACCACAGGTACCAGTATGACCCAGTCATAGACCAACTAACTTACGCCTGTGCTGACGTCACTGCACCACAGGTACCAGTATGACCCAGTCATAGACCAACTAACTTATGCCTGTGCTGACGTCACTGCACCACAGGTACCAGTATGACCCAGTCATAGACCAACTAACTTACGCCTGTGCTGACGTCACTGCACCACAGGTACCAGTATGACTCAGTCATAGTTGATGTAGGTATAAATGACCTGAGATATACCTTCCTAGATTATATAAAGTGAGACATTAGCAGGCTTTCAGCATATGTGTCATAGGCTGGTATGTGCCTGGCAGTGAGCAATAGTCTACCTTCACTAAGGATGATGTCACAATATGAACAAAAGATGTCTGACTTCAATAATTGGCTTCGTTTCTGATGTCATTATGAGAGGATGCAATATTTGTCAGCATGGGAGGATATGGTTAACAAACCACACTGCTTTGCCAAGGATGTTCAGCAACTATCCCTTCTAGGCTTTTGAATATTGGCTAAAACTTTATTCTCCCCATACAGCCTTTTTTAAGCAATGCCAAACTGACAAATCTTACAATATAGCAAAATCAACCCATGGGAATCTAAAGGAGCTTCTTCTCATTACCAGGAGCTGAATTGGTGAAGGTGGATGAGTTTAAGTATTTGGGATCAACAGTTCAGAGTAGTGGTGAGTGTGGAAGAGAGGTGAAGAAGAGAGTACAGGCAGGGTGGAATGGGTGGAGAAGAGTGTCAGGAGTGATTTGTGACAGACGGGTACTAGTAAGAGTGAAAGGGATGGTCTACAAGAGGGTAGTGAGACCAGCTATTTTATATGGGTTGGAGATGGTGGCATTGACAAAAAGGCAAGAGTCACAGCTGGACATGGGTGGCAGAGTTAAAGATGTTAAGATTTGCACTGGGTGTGACGAGGATGGACAGGATTAGGAATCAGTATGTTAGAGGGTCAGCTCAGGTTGGACAGTTTGGAGAGAAAGCCAGAGAAGCCAGATTGCGTTGGTTTGGACATGCGCTGAGGAGGGATGCTGGGTATATTGGGAAAAGGATGCTAAGGATGGAGCTGCCAGGTAAGAGGAAAAGAGGAAGGCCTACGATAAGGTTTATGGATGTGGTGAGAGAGGACATGCAGGTGGTTGGTGTGACAGAGCCAGATGCAGAGGACAGGAAGAAATGGAAATCGATGATAGACGAAGACCAGAAGTTTAAACAAGAAGCTCCACTCCCTTCAAACTCTCCTCACCCTGGAGAATGCCTTTGACCACCGTGTGTCTAAAGTAGTAAGAAAGTCATTCTGTGCAGACAGCAAGATATGGATTAAACCACAGAGAGTAACCCAGCAGTGCAAGGTTTCAGTACCTTCCATACAATTAGACCAACAGCTGCATAGACACGGACTAAAGGTGGAGGTGTCTTGATCTACATCAATAATAAGCAAACCTCTAGGTTGTTAAACAGTACAACATGCTAGAATTTGTCCATGTAAAAATTACCACAAAGTCCCAAACCATATCCTAGCAAGGTAAAGGTCACCCTCTATGTCCCAGGAAACCAATAGCTCATACTTAGGCCTACTGGAAACACTCATCATTAAATCAAGTACCCTTCTCACTAGGGATTTTAATTACCCTTGCATAGCCTGTGAATCCTACACAGCCCCATATTTGCTGGTATAAGGATTCCTAGACTTTGTAACCACAAACACCACTAGATCAGATAGTGTATATGCCTACTAGAGGTACAGACATATTGGATGTGGTACTCACAAATATGGGAGAATGCTGCACCCTCAGTGTCATATCCTCCCTGGTAAGGTCAGATCACAAACAGGTCTCTTTTAAAATAAAAATCAGTTCTGCATCTTCAGTAAACCCGATAACAGTTATTAACTATTCCAAGGCAAACTACCTTTTATTAAGCGATAACCACACAAAATTGCAAGCTCCTCCAAACCCAGTTAACACAGTAGCTGTGTGGAATTGTTCCCAGAAACTCTGTACAATCATGTCAATGGTAACATAGAGGATACGATGCTGTACCTACCAGAAGTAAGTCCAAAACAAACTCTAAAGACAAACCACTCTGGTAGAATTAAAAATTAAACAGGTTGTACAAAAACAACGTTGTAGCTAAAATTAGGAATAGTAACACTCAAAAAGAGAAACATTCACTTTTCAAACTAAATATAAAACCAAGAGGGCTAATTATGTCCAAGAAAGGCAATTCTGAGGTAAGAATAGCTTTCTAGTTCAAGGACAACCATAAGGCATTGTTTAGTTATGTCAGAAACCTCAAAGGCATCCCAAAACAGAATGCAGAACTTGTTGTAAAAGAAGCCCCATTCACAGAGTCAGCAGATATAGTGAATTTACTTTATGAAAAATTCATCTTCAACTTTACCCCACTCATCCAAAGCCAACTCCCAAGAAATCCCTCAAACATAATCCCTCCAACTAGCAGGTCTGAGCTGCACTCTCTAAGGCCAAGAAGACAGCTTTGATAGGCCTTGATAATGTCAGAGGATGCCTTCTGAATAGCCTGAAATGTGACCAATCAGGGCCACTGGACTCACTATTAGGTTCATACATGTGTACAAAACTAACAACCTCTGAGGTCTTTTTAAGCCTACTCATGCATCCCAAATATCTGACAAGTCATTGTACCCTTGGTAAATCTGTGTGGGTGCTTGAGAGAGGAATGATTTACAAGCAGTTGCCTGGGAAATGAACCATTTACAGGTTGCCTGTGTCAATTACAGACAGAAGTGCCAAATCAGGGATACAGTTCCTGTTCCCCATCCAATTGCCCAAGTTACACTTGAATTGGATTAGGGAGGAACTCTGCTTCACATGGATGGGGAGCCTGCTCCAGAGACAGAGTAGTCTCTGGGATACATATCTGTCTCTCCAGCAGGTCCTATTCATATAACAGGCAAGGTTCAAGTCTTTAGAATGGGTAATTCTGGTGCAGTTTCTTTTGTGGATATGCAGGAGGTCCATCAGAATGGGGTCTGATAATGCCCTGTATGCCAGGTATAGAGCCCCCCTCAAAAGCCTGTAGGAGACAGAATACAGGGATAGGGCCTTGAGGCAGTCTGCATAAGACATGTTACTTACGCCCTGTATTTTTTAATGAGAAACCTCTGTGGACATTCCAGTTGTTGGAAGTGCCTGGTTAGGTAGACACCAAAGGGGGCATTGTACTCAGTGATAGGTCTGATGAATGCAGAATACAGCAGAACAATGACCTCCTTGGACCTAGATGCTATACCTTTGTTTATAAGCTGCACAGAATAAAATGATTTCCTCACTACTATATTCCTGTGGTGATCAAAGGCTATATTGTCTATGTGTGGCCCCAAGTCCTTGACTACAGGGTCATCTCTTAGGGGTGTGTTGTCAATATGACAATTGTCAGAGATGGATGACTTCCTGAAGGATACTGTTATGCATTTCCTGGCATTTAGTTGTAGTCCATGGCTCTGATACCAGTTATTTGTCTGTGTCAGACCATCTTGGAGAACATTAATGTTGTTGGCGGGGTGGGTCTATGACTGCTCCTAATTCAACTATAGGTTCATAAGTTCATAGGTAGGTACTAGGCTATCAGCCCTGGGGCCTATACAAGCCCAGCCAAAAAGGTACCCTGGCTTTTGCCACCCAAGAAAATTATTTTCCTGTGCCACTGTCAAGCAGAGCTACAGAGGTGATCCCCAGGGTGAATTTCCTATTTCCCATCCTATCATCAAGATTTTTCTTGAAGAGTGCTAATGAGGAGCTTTGTTTGATATAGATAGGTAGTTTATTCCAGAGTATGGGAAGTCTCTGGGACAGGAATCTATCCCTCCGGCATGTTTTGTTTATTGTGGTGACAAGGTTTAGGTCCCTAGAGTGTGTAGCTCGGAGGGATTGTGATTTCTTTAAGTGGAGCATGTCCAACAGCCCTGGGTTTGACATAGCTTTGTATGTTAGGCAGAGATCACCTCTGAGTAGGCGATATGCGACAGAGTAAAGCTGGAGTTTTTTGAGACGGTCTGTGTAGGGCATCTGTTTGAGGCCGATAATCCTCTTTGTGACGTATTTCTGCGGCCTTTCCAGTTGTTGTAGATGTCTTGTGAGGTACATACCAAAAGGGGCGATGTACTCTATAATGGGTCTAATGAGTGATGAGTACTGGGGAACAATGACCTCAGTTTTTCTGGATGACAAACCTTTTGTGATGAGGTGTGCCACATAGAAGGATTGCCTGACTACTGTGGCGATGTGATTATCAGAGGAGAGACTACTGTCCACCTGTGTCCCAAGGTCTCTTATCACACTTTCGGTGTTAAGTATACTACCACCTATGTTGTAGTTCATTGGTACAGAGTTTTTACCAAAGGGGATGACAATGCACTTTTCAGCACTGAGTTGAGGCCATGGCTTTGACACCAGGCATCTGTCTCAGTGAGGCCCTTTTGTAGGATGTCCACATCATTAGGAGTTTCGATTATGGCTCCTAGTTTGCAGTCATCTGCGAACTTCGTTAGCCAAAGACCTTCTGTGTTAGCCTGTACTTCAGAGAAGTAGATACCAAACAGGAGAGGACCCAAGATTGAACCCTGTGGTACTCCACTTGTCACTGGTCTGAAGTCGGATTTGGAGTCTGCTACTTTCACAGTGTGGGTTCTGTCAGTGAGCCAGTTGGCAACCCATCTTGTGACATAGTGATTTATACCTAGTTTAGTGAGTTTATCTATAATTCCAGAGTTGGGGATGGTGTTGAAAGCCTTGGCAAGATCTAGATAGGCTGTGTGAACCACCTTACCCTTGTCTATGGCTTTGGTGACTGCTTCAAAGACGTCTATCAGGTTTAGGAGACATGATCTGCCTTTTACAAACCTGAACTGGGTGGGATCCAGAGTTTGGAGATTACCAATGTCTTCGTTTATAAGTTCCATGATTATACGTTCCATGGCCTTGCAGACCAGGCTTGTCAGGCTAATGGGGCGGTAGTTCCTGGGGTCCGTAGTGGCTTCCTCCTTGTGGAGTGGGATAACCATTGCTGTGTGCCATTCAGCAGGCACAAAGCCTGAGGTGAGGCTATGATTGAACATGGTACTTAGGTGGGGGTGCCAGTTCGTTCTGTAGTTCATGTAGAACGCAGCCTGGGATGTTGTCTGGTCCCATGGATGCTGTGTTCTTGGCTTTGGAGAGTGTGGTTTGCACCTGTGCAGCCGTGATTACACGAACTTTGCATTTTTCCGGTATAGAGATGGGCTCTTTAGGGGGTGAGAGGGGGGTTAAGTTAGCACTGAACCTATCTGCCAGGATGTTGGCAATATCAGTTGGATCTGTATATTTAGTGCCATTGTGCTGCAACTCAGAGCAGATCTGAGTGTTGCCATTCAGATTCTTGACATAGCTATAGAATGCTTTGTGGCTGTGTTTAGAATCAGTGGCATTTTGTTTTTGTAACTAGCTTTGGAGGATTTTATCAGGGATCGCAGCTTCTTACTGAGGCTGACCAGGGAGCCCCTCCACTCATGGGATTTTACTCTCTTTTGTGAGAGTTTATTTCTTCTGTTGTACAGTTTGTTTATGGCAGGGGACCACCAGATTGGCTTCCTTTTTTTTGGGGATAACATCTTGGTTCTGTTTGGGATAGCACGATCCATGCACTCATGTAAGTGCTTATAAAGTGCAATTGTGTAGGATTCAGTAGTCATAACTGTATTGTCCATCTGTATGGGTGTCATGAAGTTCACCACTTCTGTCTTAAGAAGCATGAAGTTGGCTTTGGAGAAATTTTTTACCGTGGTTCCCTTAATGGGGGGTGAAGGCAGGATGTGGATATCTAGGGTAATTAGCTTATGGTCAGATTGGACCAATGAGGCGTCGACTTCAGGTGTGGAACACCGGTCACTCATATTGGTAATGACTAGATCTCGGATATTGTTGCCCCTGGTGGGGGTGTGGGTAAGTTGATCCAGGGCGTTGGAGTTTATGAATTCCAGAAAGCGTTGAGCAAAGGAGTTGGTACATGAGTAGTTTTCCCAGTTAATGGTGGGGTAGTTGAAATCACCCATTATTAGGGTGTTTGGTTGAACCTTAATATTTTCCAGTACATCAAGAAAAGAAGAGTGGGAATCCTGGGGCATGGTGGGAGATCTATAGCAAGCTACAATTTGGATTGCAGTTTTGCCCAGAGTTAGTTGCACTTGGATAAGCTCGGCTGCATTATGCTGAGCAACTAGTCTGGAGGTGTGGATATATTTAATGAATATGGACACACCTCTGCCTTTGGTGTTCCGGTCCAGGTTACATGGCCGAAAAGTGTGGTATGAGTTATAGCCTGGTAGTGTAGGGGTGCTCTCTGGAGCCTTGAACTAGGTCTCATTCACTGCACAGATATCGATGTTCTCCATTTTAAGGAGTGCCTCGAGTGAGTGCATTTTGAGATTTAGACTTCTAGCATTGAGTAGCATCACCCTTAGTTTTTGCTTGCCTGTTCTTGTTATGGTGGTGAATTTGTCATTTGAACCTTGTCTAAAAAAGGCACTATAGGAGTGGCAAGAACCTTAGCCAGTATCCGGAATCCCAGGGGTGACAGGTGCAGGCCATCTCTGGCAAAGCATCGTTGTCTGTCGATCATGTCATCCCAGGCAGACAGATACTGGATCCCTTTAGAATGGCACCAGAAGCTTAGCCAATTTTTGAAGTCAATCATTTTGTCCTTGTACTGCGGCATCATTCTGGGTGATGGCAGAATGCTACTCAGGGCTAGGGTCATACCTGCCCGGGCTACAAGATCGGAGAGCTCTTCCATGTCTCTTTTCATGTAGTCCAGGGAGGTACGTCTCAGGTCATTCACACCAACATGGACAATGACAGAGTCATATTTGTACTTGTTGTGGAGTGACCTGAGTTCATGGGTTATGTGGCAGATCCTGGCACCCGACAGGCAGCTGACGGTAACCTTCTCCTTGTTTAGCCTGGTGAGTGGGACATCAGTGTGCCTGACTATAGAGTCGCCTATGACTAGTGTGTTGGGTACGTTGTTTTGCCTTATTGGCTGTGGTTGAGTGGCACACTGTGTCTGTGGGCTATGTGTCATTTGGGTTGTGTTGGGGGGTGGAGGTTGCTTGCATTTCTATAGCCTACAAACAGGCTCTGTGCCAAATAAATACAGGACCGCAATCTCTGCAGAAGGTGAACCATCAAGAAATACTGGGAACTACCGACCAATTAGTCTGATAAGTCTTATATGCAAAGCTATGGAAAGAATTATAATGGAAATACTTAACTGATACAGGAAACCTGAGACACTGGACTCCTCCCAGTTTGGTTTTGTCATAGGCAGGTTGTGCCTATAAAACCTAGTGGACGTCTTTGAGAAGATCATCAAGACAATGGACAAGGACAAAATGTTGCATACTGCCTACCCTGACCTGGCTAAGACATTTAATACAATACCCACTCTGGCATTGTAAACAAATTCATGAAATTAGGTATAAACCCCTATGCAACATGCTGGATAGCCATCTGGCTCACAGATAGGACCCAGGAAGTCAGAATAAGAGAGACCACCTCCACAAAGAGGGTAGTCATTAGTGAAGTTTCTCATGGCTCTGTGCTCGGTTTGTTCCTCTTTAACATCTACTTCTTGGAAGTCAAGGCTAACATCAAGTGCCTCTGGATGACCAAGTCTGCAAACAATTGTAAACTAAGAGCAGTCATAGAATTCCCCAAATGATACTAACATCTTACAGAAAGATCTAAGATAAACAAATGACTGTTGACAAAACCATGACTTAAAACACAATGCCAAGAATACATAATAATATCTTCTGGGAAGTTGGCCACTTTGAGAAGCTACATCATTAATAAAACACCCAAAAATAGACCCAGTAATCAGGGATTTGGGAAAGCATGTAGATAGTACCTTCGCCTTTGACCATCATTTGTCTAAGGTAATAAGAAAGCCATTCTATATTGCTCAACTTATAAGTAAGGGCATGGCATCTAGTTATAGGGAGGTTATATTGCCACTGCATTTGGCCTTCATCAGATCCATCACTGAGTACAATGCCCCATTTGTTATGTACCTGACCAAGCACATGCAGCAACAGGGCATAAATGCAATGTCATAAGCAAATTGCCTCAAAGCCCTATCTCTATTTAATTTCCTACTGACTGTTGAGAGCTTGTAATCTATGCCTGACACAAAAAGCATCCTTATGTCCTGCTCAGATGGGCCTTTTACATATCTGCAGAATGATCAGTATTAGAACTACTAGCTCTAAGGTGCTAAACATTGCTTATGACATAACTAGGACATGTTGGAGGTTCAGGTACATATCTCACAGAATTTTGATTCTCTGGAATAGACATCCCATCCATGTGAATCAAATGTTCTCCTGAGGTCTGGCATCTATGTATCTGATGGACAGAGGAAACCATTAAATCATGCCCTAGCTAAGATACACCCTTTAACCTCTAAGGCACAATAACTTGTGGGATACAGTTTGGTTGTTTGGCTCAGCTTATAAAGGCCCTAATGGTCGTTAACCTAGTATATATCAATGAATCTATGAACATGTAAACTAAAAGCAGGATATGTAATGTTTCTGACAAAGTCACAGACCCTATGAACTTTTAGAACTAGAGGGTAAGAAAATGATACCTAGCACAACAGTTTCAAACTTTTGAGGAAAAGATAGGCCACTACATCAAGGTAAGAGGAAGATGCTGTACAAGAAAAAAAAAAAGTAGCATTACTGGTTATTCCTAGTTTAAAGTGTGACAGAGTGTAATGGATATTTAACATTACTGGTTATTCCTAGTTTAAAGTGTGACAGAGTGTAATGGATATTTAACATTACTGGTTATTCCTAGTTTAAACTGTGACAGAGTCTGATGGATATTTAATTATTTAATTATTTAATTGGACTGCTACTGAAAATACTGACTTGCCAGGAAATGCTTCAGGTTTCCTTTTCTCATAAGCTCCATCACAATGTACATGGGTGATCCTTTGGTACAGATGCCGTACAGCTGGATAATTTTTGGATGCCGCAGATTCTTTAAGGCTATTACCTCCTTTATTAAGTCTTCATGAATTGTATAGTCTGTGGACAAAGAGAAAACAGTGAGGAGAAACTAAAACCAAAGCAGAAATCCACTTGATACCCCTTGCAGCTAAGTATTAGTGATCCCCAGTACATTTTCTATTTCACTGCTAAGTACTAATACTCCACATTGCATTTACTATTTCATTAAATATTAATGCTCCACAGTACATTCATGATTTCAGTGTTAAGTACTAACACTGCATTGCTAAGTATTAATGTGCCACAGTACAGTTACTATTTCTCTAATTAATACTCCTTTGTACATTTACCATTTCACTGTTAACTGTTACAATTAAGCGTGCTACACACAAACAGTTTAAGTAAACACCGTTCTTGTTACTTGTGCATGTCTCATCCTATAAGCATGTCATTAATTACTGCATTCATAAATTACTCTTGTTTGCTTTTTATTTTTTACTTACTTGGAGCTTTCAACTCTATCCTCCTGCTGAAATGGGGATATGCCCAGTTTGACTATTCCAGTTAACAAGCAATCTAAAGTGAAACAATCTCCCATAAACTTTGTAATGAAGAGTTTTGTAATATACCAGTATGATAAGTTGCAAATAGTATATTATATCGTATATATTTGTTTATATCATGTGTCCATGCAGTTCCTTTGCTTAGCATCACTGTTCTAGGACATATGTGTGAACAAGATGCAAACTTAGTTTTGAATATTTTCCAATATTTATCTATTTTATTCATCTGTTTCCTAACCCTGCCTGTTTTTTTCAGACTGTCCTATATTACTAAGAACACACTATGACCAAATAACATGAAAACAACAGACCCCTTGCTACCTCCTCAAGACTACAAGTGTAACACACTCATTTGCTGTCAAAACCAGCATTATATCCATAGATTCTGTGACTTTCTGTTTTATAATGTTTTCCATTTTCTATCTCAAAACAGCAATGGAAGAATACCATAGAGAGAAAGAAGGCTATAATACTCACAAATATCTGTGTCTCCATGATTGTGTATAACTGTAACCACCTGTGGGTGATAGATGACACTATAACAACCAAGACTGCTACCTTCCCTAAATTGTACTATTCTGTAATATCTTAAAACCTGTGGCAGCCTGACATGATGCCCATTTCTAGTTATTAGCATTAATCACCTCCTCATTACCCCCAGTTCCCCCCCAAGAAATATCCTCTGCCCCTCTACTGCCAGTTATCACCTAAGAACAGGTTGTCATTGTACTCTCTAAAGCTAAAAATATGGCTTTAACGGGGCCTGGTTATATACCAGGCGGCCTCTTAAACACTTAAAGCAGGACTTATCAGGCCCAATAGGATTCCTATTTAACCACAGCCTCCGGACTGGCTTTTGTCCTGACAGAGTGGATGACAACAGCAGTCATACCTCTGCATAAAGGGGGACCATCTACTGACCCAGGAAATTACAGCCCCATAAGTTTGGCTAGTCTTATATGTAAGGCCATGGAAGGAATAATCATGGATTTGATAAATAATTAATTACATAGGAAACTTCCAAACACCAGACCTGACCCAACTTGGCTTTGTCAAGGGCAGGTCATACTTACTGAATCTGGTGGATTTCTTTGAGAAAGCCACTAAGGCCATGGACGAGGGTAAAACAGTACATACTGCCTACATCAACCTGACCAAGGCATTTGACACAATATTCCACTCAGGTATAAATAAACTCACAAAACTGGACATAAATCCATATGTCACCAGATGGATAGCCAATTGTCTCATGGGCTGTACACACATGGTTAAAGTGGATGAATACAGATTCAGCAAGAGGCCAAGTACTACTGGTGTTCCACAGGGGTCAGTGCTAAGACCACTTCTGTTCAGAATATATTTCTCTATGTCAAGGCTAATGTGGAAGGTCTCTGGATGATAAAGTTTCCAACAACTGCAAACTGGGGGGAATTACTGAATCCCCCAGTGATGTAGACCTCCTTCAGGAGGGTCTAGATTAGACAAATGATTGGCACCTGAACCATGGCTTAAAACTCAATGCAGAAAAAAAAGGCATATCATACCCTTTGGGAAGTCTAATCCCTTTACAAATTACAATATCAATATCGCACCCCTAAGAGTAGACTCAGAAGTGAGAGATCTAAGTACACAGATAGATAGTAGCCTGAACTTTGACTACCATGTGTCCACAGTGGTGAGAAAGTCTTTCTATGTGACACAACTTATAAGTGATGGTATGACATCCAGATCCAAGGAAATAATACTCCTGCTGTACTCAGCCCTTATTAGACCAATAATTGAGTACAGTGCCCCATTTGGCATGCATTTGCAGCAGTTGGAGTGACCTCAGAGCTTTTTCACAAAGAAAATACAGGGTGTAAACAACATGTCCTGTGTGGCTAGGCTAAAAGCCCTGTCCATTTACTTTGTCTCCTACTGACAACTAAGGGGTAACTTATGCCTGACTTACAAGGTACTCAAAAATACAGCATTATTGGAGCTGGTAAACATCTGCAAGTCAAACAGCATGAGCAACACATGACTGGGGGATCTAAACTTAGTCAGTGACTCAAACAAAACAGGCTGGAGACAGATATGTGTCTCAGTGATTGCCCCTTCTTTGGAATAGACTTCCTATTCATGTTAAGTAGAGCTCTTCCTTGGCCCTCTTTAAATGCAATTTGAATTAATGGATGGGGAATCTGAAATTCACACCTGTGATAGTGCCTATGTCTCTTATGGGCTGGGTCAATCTCTAAAATACTCAAGATGCAGACACAAACCCATGCCATCCTCTTGCCCCTAGGGGCCATATATTGCATAAAATTGGGTTATATTGGCTACATCCACCAAAAAAGTTGAAGGCACTCTGGAAGGCCAACACCCACTCTTTGAAGTTGTAATTATTTTATTTAACAAACATCCAAAAAAAAAAAATGATTAAGAGCACATAGACGCTTAACGTGTCACTGCATTTTCGTCTTAATACAGACTTCCTCAGATGCAAGCATACCTTTACCACAATCTTTCATTTATACTAGAGACACTCAAGAACCACCAATAAAAGTAGTAGCCTTATTATTCAATAAAAACTCCTATCACCTCCAAAAAATAAATAACCTTTTTTAAAAAAACATACCTTTTCATATCTAACTAATGTGAAATAAATATTAAATACTAAATATTAAATATTCATAACATGATGGTTTTGTTGTTTGTTTGTCTTTTTGGCTTTTCTCGGTTAGGGGTCGCCACAGCAGAACTCTGGTCTGCTAATGATTGGCAGTAAATTTTTATGGTGCCGAGTTGCCAGCCTGACGCCCAACCTTCAGCGAAGGCACACCCATTCACGCATGTCTTTCGGAGGCCACTTGACCATGGGGAGGACATGCAGACTCCACACAGAAGGCACTCTAGCCATGAATCAAACAGGAGAACCTCTTGCTGTAAGGCAACAATGCTACCGCTGTACCACCGCGGCTCTATTCACAACATGATGGTAATAAATAATTATTTTAAAATGTTCTTACATAAAAACATGTTTATCCATCCCTTAACATAATAAAACTAATTTTTTCCCTTTTTCATTACCTATGTTGTCTTAGAACTCCATCTAGTGGTCATCTAAAAACATTTTCTTATAATCCAGCAGCTCTAAATGTCAAGATTGAGCCCAGGGAAACTATTTAATTTAATCCATGGAATTTGTTGGCTTCTAATATAATCTGCAAGTAAAACTGCCTGTATTCTCATTTTGTCTCCCATGTCCCTCCTCTTGAATAAATGGGTACTGTTTCTAACTCAAAAAAAGTAAAACCAGCTCCTTCACAAAACTTTATATTGTTTATATAAGGTGTTGATATTCTTGTTCCTAATATCATATCTGTGCTCATATATTCTTTTCTGAAATGTTCTTTCCATTTTTCCTATATAAAACGCATTACATTTATCACATAACACAATATAAATCACCCCACTAGTATTACAATTGGCATAACTTCTACTTTTTACATATTTTTCTCTCCCTGTTATATATATATATATGTTTTCCCTATTTTTCAAATATGGACACTGAGGGCAAGACCCACTACTTTTCCTTGTTTATTAGGTACTTTTTTATACCTTTGGTTCTCTAATATATTTTTAATATTAAGGCTCTTTCTATATATACATTTCAGGGGCTTTTCAAAAACAATCTCTAAATCTGAAATGTTGGCAAATCTAGCCCATTCTTTTTCTATAATCTTCCTAATAAACCCTGTATTACCATCATAATTTGTTACAAATGCCCCTTCACATACATCCTCCTCCATGCTTATGTCTCTGTCTTGTTGAACAGAAGGCATATCATCCTTACCTAACAGTGATGCAAACCTAGTTTCTCTACCTTTCACAATTTCTTCTTTTACTTCTTCTAATAAATTCTCTGGGTAGCCCTTGCCCTAAACATCTTCTTCTTTCGGCTTTTCCCGGTTAGGGGTCACCAGAGCAGATCACATGTCCTCTCATGATTGGCAGTGGAGTTTTACGGTGTCGAGTTGCCAACCTGGCACCCAACCTTCCACAGAAGACACACACACACACACACACACACACACACACACACACACACACACACACACACACACACACATACACACTCACGCCTAGGGCCAATTTAGCATGTCCAATCCACCTACAGCATGTCTTTGGGATGTGAGAGGAAGCCGGAGCACCCGGAGGAAACCCAAGCGACCACAGGGAGGACATGGAGACTCCGCACAAAAGGCAACCCAGCCGAGGATCGAACCAGAGAACCTCTTGCTGTGAGGAGACAACACTAACCGCTGCACCACCGTGGCCACCCAGCCCTTGCCCTAAACATATCCTTCAAAAACTGACATTCTAACATACGATGTTCATTGTTAGAAGGAGTTCTACTTCCTCTTACAAACTAATCCCAAAACTGACATTCTAACATACGATGTTCATTGTTAGAAGGAGTTCTACTTCCTCTTACAAACTAATCCCAAAACTGACATTCTAACATACGATGTTCATTATTAGAAGGAGTTCTACTTCCTCTTACAAACTAATCCCAAAACTGACATTCTAACATACGATGTTCATTGTTAGAAGGAGTTCTACTTCCTCTTACAAACTAATCCCAAAACTGACATTCTAACATACGATGTTCATTGTTAGAAGGAGTTCTACTTCCTCTTACAAACTAATCCCAAAACTGACATTCTAACATACGATGTTCATTGTTAGAAGGAGTTCTACTTCCTCTTACAAACTAATCCCAAAACTGACATTCTAACATACGATGTTCATTGTTAGAAGGAGTTCTACTTCCTCTTACAAACTAATCCCAAAACTGACATTCTAACATACGATGTTCATTGTTAGAAGGAGTTCTACTTCCTCTTACAAACTAATCCCAAAACTGACATTCTAACATACGATGTTCATTGTTAGAAGGAGTTCTACTTCCTCTTACAAACTAATCCCAAAACTGACATTCTAACATACGATGTTCATTGTTAGAAGGAGTTCTACTTCCTCTTACAAACTAATCCCAAAACTGACATTCTAACATACGATGTTCATTGTTAGAAGGAGTTCTACTTCCTCTTACAAACTAATCCCAAAACTGACATTCTAACATACGATGTTCATTGTTAGAAGGAGTTCTACTTCCTCTTACAAACTAATCCCAAAACTGACATTCTAACATACGATGTTCATTGTTAGAAGGAGTTCTACTTCCTCTTACAAACTAATCCCAAAACTGACATTCTAACATACGATGTTCATTGTTAGAAGGAGTTCTACTTCCTCTTACAAACTAATCCCAAAACTGACATTCTAACATACGATGTTCATTGTTAGAAGGAGTTCTACTTCCTCTTACAAACTAATCCCAAAACTGACATTCTAACATATGATGTTCATTGTTAGAAGGAGTTCTACTTCCTCTTACAAACTAATCCCAAAACTGACATTCTAACATACGATGTTCATTGTTAGAAGGAGTTCTACTTCCTCTTACAAACTAATCCCAAAACTGACATTCTAACATACGATGTTCATTGTTAGAAGGAGTTCTACTTCCTCTTACAAACTAATCCCAAAACTGACATTCTAACATACGATGTTCATTGTTAGAAGGAGTTCTACTTCCTCTTACAAACTAATCCCAAAACTGACATTCTAACATACGATGTTCATTGTTAGAAGGAGTTCTACTTCCTCTTACAAACTAATCCCAAAACTGACATTCTAACATACGATGTTCATTGTTAGAAGGAGTTCTACTTCCTCTTACAAACTAATCCCAAAACTGACATTCTAACATACGATGTTCATTGTTAGAAGGAGTTCTACTTCCTCTTACAAACTAATCCCAAAACTGACATTCTAACATACGATGTTCATTGTTAGAAGGAGTTCTACTTCCTCTTACAAACTAATCCCAAAACTGACATTCTAACATACGATGTTCATTGTTAGAAGGAGTTCTACTTCCTCTTACAAACTAATCCCAAAACTGACATTCTAACATACGATGTTCATTGTTAGAAGGAGTTCTACTTCCTCTTACAAACTAATCCCAAAACTGACATTCTAACATACGATGTTCATTGTTAGAAGGAGTTCTACTTCCTCTTACAAACTAATCCCAAAACTGACATTCTAACATACGATGTTCATTGTTAGAAGGAGTTCTACTTCCTCTTACAAACTAATCCCAAAACTGACATTCTAACATACGATGTTCATTGTTAGAAGGAGTTCTACTTCCTCTTACAAACTAATCCCAAAACTGACATTCTAACATACGATGTTCATTGTTAGAAGGAGTTCTACTTCCTCTTACAAACTAATCCCAAAACTGACATTCTAACATACGATGTTCATTGTTAGAAGGAGTTCTACTTCCTCTTACAAACTAATCCCAAAACTGACATTCTAACATACGATGTTCATTGTTAGAAGGAGTTCTACTTCCTCTTACAAACTAATCCCAAAACTGACATTCTAACATACGATGTTCATTATTAGAAGGAGTTCTACTTCCTCTTACAAACTAATCCCAAAACTGACATTCTAACATACGATGTTCATTGTTAGAAGGAGTTCTACTTCCTCTTACAAACTAATCCCAAAACTGACATTCTAACATACGATGTTCATTGTTAGAAGGAGTTCTACTTCCTCTTACAAACTAATCCCAAAACTGACATTCTAACATACGATGTTCATTGTTAGAAGGAGTTCTACTTCCTCTTACAAACTAATCCCAAAACTGACATTCTAACATACGATGTTCATTGTTAGAAGGAGTTCTACTTCCTCTTACAAACTAATCCCAAAACTGACATTCTAACATACGATGTTCATTGTTAGAAGGAGTTCTACTTCCTCTTACAAACTAATCCCAAAACTGACATTCTAACATACGATGTTCATTGTTAGAAGGAGTTCTACTTCCTCTTACAAACTAATCCCAAAACTGACATTCTAACATACGATGTTCATTGTTAGAAGGAGTTCTACTTCCTCTTACAAGCTAATCCCAAAACTGACATTCTAACATACGATGTTCATTGTTAGAAGGAGTTCTACTTCCTCTTACAAACTAATCCCAAAACTGACATTCTAACATACGATGTTCATTGTTAGAAGGAGTTCTACTTCCTCTTACAAACTAATCCCAAAACTGACATTCTAACATACGATGTTCATTGTTAGAAGGAGTTCTACTTCCTCTTACAAACTAATCCCAAAACTGACATTCTAACATACGATGTTCATTATTAGAAGGAGTTCTACTTCCTCTTACAAACTAATCCCAAAACTGACATTCTAACATACGATGTTCATTGTTAGAAGGAGTTCTACTTCCTCTTACAAACTAATCCCAAAACTGACATTCTAACATACGATGTTCATTGTTAGAAGGAGTTCTACTTCCTCTTACAAACTAATCCCAAAACTGACATTCTAACATACGATGTTCATTGTTAGAAGGAGTTCTACTTCCTCTTACAAACTAATCCCAAAACTGACATTCTAACATACAATGTTCATTGTTAGAAGGAGTTCTACTTCCTCTTACAAACTAATCCCAAAACTGACATTCTAACATACGATGTTCATTATTAGAAGGAGTTCTACTTCCTCTTACAAACTAATCCCAAAACTGACATTCTAACATACGATGTTCATTGTTAGAAGGAGTTCTACTTCCTCTTACAAACTAATCCCAAAACTGACATTCTAACATACGATGTTCATTGTTAGAAGGAGTTCTACTTCCTCTTACAAACTAATCCCAAAACAGACATTCTAACATACGATGTTCATTGTTAGAAGGAGTTCTACTTCCTCTTACAAACTAATCCCAAAACTGACATTCTAACATACGATGTTCATTGTTAGAAGGAGTTCTACTTCCTCTTACAAACTAATCCCAAAACTGACATTCTATCATACAATTTTCATTATTAGAAGGAGTTCTACTTCCTCTTACAAACTAATCCCAAAACTGACATTCTAACATACAATGTTCATTGTTAGAAGGAGTTCTACTTCCTCTTACAAACTAATCCCAAAACTGACATTCTAACATACGATGTTCATTATTAGAAGGAGTTCTACTTCCTCTTACAAACTAATCCCAAAACTGACATTCTAACATACGATGTTCATTGTTAGAAGGAGTTCTACTTCCTCTTACAAACTAATCCTTTACTGACATTCTAACATACGATGTTCATTGTTAGAAGGAGTTCTACTTCCTCTTACAAACTAATCCCAAAACTGACATTCTAACATACAATGTTCATTGTTAGAAGGAGTTCTACTTCCTCTTACAAACTAATCCCAAAACTGACATTCTAACATACGATGTTCATTGTTAGAAGGAGTTCTACTTCCTCTTACAAACTAATCCCAAAACTGACATTCTAACATACGATGTTCATTGTTGGAAGGAGTTCTACTTCCTCTTACAAACTAATCCCAAAACTGACATTCTAACATACGATGTTCATTGTTAGAAGGAGTTCTACTTCCTCTTACAAACTAATCCCAAAACTGACATTCTAACATACGATGTTCATTGTTAGAAGGAGTTCTACTTCCTCTTACAAACTAATCCCAAAACTGACATTCTAACATACGATGTTCATTGTTAGAAGGAGTTCTACTTCCTCTTACAAACTAATCCCAAAACTGACATTCTAACATACGATGTTCATTGTTAGAAGGAGTTCTACTTCCTCTTACAAACTAATCCTTTACTGACATTCTAACATACGATGTTCATTATTAGAAGGAGTTCTACTTCCTCTTACAAACTAATCCTTTACTGACCCTCTTTTTTGGTAAGAGGGGTGCGCACTTGTAAAATGAAGGTATGAACTGGAAAGTTTCCTTTCTAAAAACAGCAGATTTAAACCTGCCATTGAATTTTTGAATAGTAAGGTCAAAATAATTCATTTGATCATATTTAATGTCATAAGTAAACCTCAAAAAAGCAATAGTACTAGAAATGTAATTAAAAAAATCTATAAATTTCTCTTCAGATTCTATCTAAAATAAGCATATATTATCCAAATAATGCCTATATAAACTCCAACATCCTGCATATTCTGAATTGAATATGTACTTTTGTTCTCAATTAGAAAGAATGATGTTGGCATAGTTTGGTGCACATCTTGCCCCCATTGCTACTCCCCTAAGCTGTTGGAAGAATTCCCACTCAAAATAAATAAAATTGTTTTTTTGACATTAGTTCCATCAAAGTCAGACAGGTATGAAACTCATTGTTAATTCACCATATTTTGGCATAGCTTCCTCAAACCATTCCATTTCTTCGTCAAGAGGTATAGAAGCAAATAAAGCTATATTGTCAATAATAATAAAAATTGTTTTATCATTATATAATTTAAATTTAACATACCTGAATAAATTCCAGGAATCTTATAATGTGCCTTTACCTGCCATTGAACGTTTTTTAAATTTCCCATCCAGGAATCTAGCTAGGGGAGCCATTTCAGTACCTTCTGCAGACAGTATAGGTCTAAGAGAAGGGTCTGATGTAGTTGTATGTACTTTTGGGATGCCAAATATAGCGGGAACTCTTGGTTAGTCATCATACAAAAACTTGTATAAATCAAAATCAATAAGTCCCTCAAACAAAAGATCATTTAAAGTTAAAAAAAAGTATTTTATTTGCTATATTAATTTCATTAATTGACACTCTTACATATTTCATATCATCCTCTAAATTATCCATCATTTTAGCTTTGTACATAACACTGTCCATAGGGCAGCCACAGTGGTGCAGCGGTTAGCGTTGCCGCCTCACAGCAAGAGGTTCTCCGGTTCGATCCTTGGCTGGAGTGCCTTCTGTGCGGAGTCTGCATGTCCTCCCTGTGGTTGTGTGGGTTTCCTCTGGGTGCTCTGGTTTCCTCCCACATCCCAAAGACATGCTGTAGGTGGATTGGACACACTAAATTGGCCCTAGATGTGAGTGTGTGCATGTGTGTGCCTTCTGTGGAAGGTTGGGCGCCGGGCTGGCAACTCGACACTGTAAAACTCCACTACCAATCATGATCGGACGCTGATCCGCTGTGGTGACCCCTAACCGGGAAAAGCCGAAAGAAGAAGACATAACACTGTCCATAAATACTGTCCCACCTCCTTTGTCTGGTCTCATAACTCTGAAAAATGTATTCTTCCTAATTTCCTTTAACAGGTTCCTTTCTTCTTTTGTTAAATTAGAATTCCCTTTATTTTGGTTATTCCTTCTCTTAGTTTTTTCTCAACAAATGTTTTGAAATTCTTAAGTTGAGTGTGCAGAGGGAGGGGGGGGGTTATATATACTTTTCTTGCTTAACATACCTTTTGCGTTGTTTTCTCATTCGCAGTTCCTAAATATAAGTTCTAAGTTCTTTTTTCTAATAAATAACTTCAAATCTATTATTACTATTCTTATATCAGATTTTTTTCCAAGGAATAAATTTGAAACCAAATTAAAATGACATTCATTAATCTTCATATTACTATAATTAAAATATTATATCCCTTAAAACAATACTTAAATCCTTCTTTGTTTATAATAGTTTTGTAGCAAAATCACTTAATTCATCCAATGATTGCCTCTGAATCCCCATTTCTAGTTTTGTAGTTGTAATACACTGGTCCTTTTCTCTTTAACCTCTCTGACCTCCGGAGAGTGGGGAATTCTAAAGGGTCATTCAAATCATATGGGGACCTTCTCTCATATAAGTACCTACCTTTAAATATACTATGCTGCTGTGACCTCCGGAGAGTGGGGAATTCTAAAGGGTCATTCAAATCATATGGGGACCTTCTCTCATATAAGTACCTACCTTTAAGTATACTATGCTGCTGTGACCTCCGGAGAGTGGGGAATTCTAAAGGGTCATTCAAATCATATGGGGACCTTCTCTCATATAAGTACCTACCTTTAAGTATACTATGCTGCTGTGACCTCCGGAGAGTGGGGAATTCTAAAGGGTCATTCAAATCATATGGGGGCCTTCTCTCATATAAATACCTACCTTTAAATATACTATGCTGCTGTGACCTTCGGAGAGTGGGGAATTCTAAAGGGTCATTCAAATCATATGGGGACCTTCTCTCATATAAGTACCTACCTTTAAGTATACTATGCTGCTGTGACCTCCGGAGAGTGGGAATTCTAAAGGGTCATTCAAATCATATGGGGACCTTCTCTCATATAAGTACCTACCTTTAAGTATACTATGCTGCTGTGACCTCCGGAGAGTGGGGAATTCTAAAGGGTCATTCAAATCATATGGGGACCTTCTCTCATATAAGTACCTACCTTTAAGTATACTATGCTGCTGTTCCATTCTGTCATTGTATTCCCTTTTCTCCACCTCTTCATTCCCTCTATGGTGGTTCTTACATGTTTTTGGTCTAGAGTAACTACGCTTTTTTATATTCTTTATTGTCTCTATCTAATTTTTCCTGTTATATACATTTTTAAACTTCCCTTCCACTTCTTTTATAGTTTCAAAATATCTATTTTTTTCCCTTTCAACCATAAACATTAAATCATTCACTATATTGTGGTTGGTATGCTTTATTAATCCATACAATACATTCATTTCTTTTCCATTTTGTCTTATAATGTCTCTCATGATGTCCATACCACATCTATCAAAAATACTGATAAATTCTTTGTGGAAATCAGAGCCTTCTTCAACATTACTGGGGTACTTACATACCCTTGGACCTTTTGGTAGAATACCTAAATGTATGCATTTATTCAAATATGCGTTATCTAAATCTAGAGATTTGTACTTAAATACCACACTTTTCAGCTTGTCTATATTGTTAGCATATGTATCATTGTTACAATCTGTGTTAACATGTTGTGCTTGACCAGTAAAAAATATTTTTTTAGTAATAATTGAATTTAAATCCAATTCTCATTTTTTATTAAAAGTTTGTACACAGTCACCTTGTCCATTGCTTATGTGCCTCATAATGGAACAGCTTACTTCTTTTCCCTCATTCAAATTACTGCTTTATCCAACTAGAATATTCGGAGATCCATTTAAATCGTCATTGTTTGCATTATTATGTCCATTCTGGCGACGTCCTTCTCCTTCTGTCTCTTTATTAAAGTTGTTACGACCTCCATGGCATTTGTTTTGTCTGATTACCAGGTAAGGAACCACCGGAAACCAAAGAAATCATTGAATGACACATCAAGGACAACAAATCAATGAGCTGGGTTAACTGGCCAGTCATTTTTTGGATTTCACCAACTTCCCCACCCTTAACTCTTTCATCATTCAAAGAATCAGGAAGTCCCTCCATCTCATCGTTTTATAACCAAAAACCACCAACATCCAAAAATAAAAAAAATGATTAAAAGCACATAAACACGTCACCATTCTTTTTCTATAATCTTCCTAGGGATGTTTGTTATCTTTGGATGTTTGTTATGGTTGGATGTTTGTTAAACAAATAAAATAATTACAACTTCAAGAAGCAGCTATTGTCCTTCCAGAGCGCCTTCAACTGTATTTGGTTGTTCCATTGGATTTTGGGCACGTTTCCTCATTTTGTTGGTGGTTATATTAGCTAGACTTGTAAGGGATCTTAAGCCATTAACCTAAACATCTCCTATGAACCTATGAATCTGAACAGTGTTAACATGGAGACCTTGACAGCATGAACACTGTAGAAACTAGTGATGTTACATATACCAGCATGTTTGGGAAAGCAGGGGAATGACACAGAGATGTATGGAGATACTTAACAAATGCAGTTTCCAGTGAAGATGAATTCCAACTTCCAGCATCTGCAAGGCTTCCTGTGTTGTCTGAAATAAGCAATATAGATCTGATAATACAAGTAGACACCCACTGTCACGCAATCATATACAGAGATAGATGGGCAGAACTAAGCTGACTGTCACTAGATTACATTAGGAAATCACAGCTAGCCTGAGTGTCACAATCTTAGTCATTCTTAGCATAACAATTGACAGGTTGGGTTGCACACTCCTTTGTTCCTAACAAAATTACTATACCTGTATCCCCACATAATTATGGGAAGGATACATAGCTCCATCCAGAGTCTGCATTCTACCTCAAAGTGCAGTTCTATAGGATGTGAAGCCTCCCATGGTAACTAGCAAAGACAGAGAATGGCAAGGACACATGTCTGACTTGGCCATTTTCTAGGGTCATCAGTGATCGAAGTGTAAATACTGTGGAAAGCATTTATAGTTTTATTACCCCAGCACCTGAAATATAACACAATCACGCTGTACTGTTCCATAGAAAGCTACGTGGTTATTCCCCCAGTTGAGTGTTGGCATAATGTTTAATGCATTTACTTTACAGGCACAAGTTACAGGGTTTGATTCTCATCCTTGGAAAGCATGACTAGGCTTAAAAAGTCCATATGATGTCAGTAGCTTAGAAATTACTTATGAACCTTATTATTCCACAAAGATGTGACCTTTTCCTATTTTTTCCACTTTATTAGTTGTGGAATTCTTTCCCTTTTTAGCAAACTTTCAATAAGGCAAACACACTAGCAGTTAAGAATGTTTGCACCTTTACTTCAGGTTCTACTTACAAAACTGCACCAACTGATTACTTCATCTCTGTTTAAGTACATAAACTCAGGGAATCTGTTCCACTGCATGTCAAATATCTCCAAACTCACTCTGAGTTCAGAACTTCACTCAAACTACATGTAACAAAATCTACTAGTTGTAAATGATCTCTCAACAGTCACCCAATAAGCTGAACTCCTCACTTTTCAACTGCCTAGCCGTTCCATCAGGTCTCTGTTAAATCATAAACTCCATACTCTGTTTATTTCACCTTCTCCTCCCATCCTGACTTGTTACTCCCTCCTTGTACCCTTATTTATGCATCTTTTAGTTACACTTCATCTAGCATCTTTCCTTATGCAAGTACTGTGATTATCACAAAATCATCAGCTGCAGTTATGAAGTGTTAAATTATTGAATTGTTTTATCATTTACTAATTTTATGCCACTTCCTGCCTATGCTGCTACAATGATACAGTTTTTAATGATGCACCATTTCTGATGAAGTTTCTGGTTGGGACAACAGCTTTGTTACCATGGAATTATTTGTGGCTGCATTGACTAGTGTTGATTTATTTGTTACTGGCTCCTTTTACACACCTGGTCTTCCACTTGTTTTTTTTTTTATTACTGTTCAGTTTATAATACCGGTATGCAGAGACAGATCTATGACAAAGAACCCTAGGCAGTCACTTACACCCAGTGCTAGCTGGGGGCCAAGTTCAGCTGGTCCATGAAATAGCTAGAGTTTTTTTTTTTTTTTTCAGTTTAGAATGTTTTTTTTTTTTTTCAAAAAACTTTTTATTTGTTTCATAAGAAGTAACAACAATAAGGTGGACAGCTAGTAATGAATTGTTGATACATGAAAGAAAGTATAGGCTGAACACATAATTGATAAGGAAAAACAGTCAGAACTTATAACCGCATAACAAAGTATGTACAATATATACAAAATATACAAATAGCTAACCAAAGTGCTACCATTGAGAAAATATTTGTAAAATAGACATAGAATGTAAGATAGGTCCCGTTACTTAGACTGGAAAATTAAGATTATCCTTCACTAAAAATGAGGGCATTAACCCTTTCCCAGACTTTTATTGAGAGGGCAATCTTTTTAGGGCTTTTTATAATAAGTTTTTGTGCTGCAATGTATGAGTGAGCCATTTCCTTAAAGTTATTCCAACATAATTTGGTACGGTCTATCCAGTTTTTAGAGATATAGAGCTTCATGAGCGAGGATAAAAAAAACAGGACATATGTGTCAAATTTAGAGAGAACACTAGTAGGGATATGAAGGATGGCTAGTTCCCAGGAGAGGGTCAATTTGTAATATACCATTTTCTGGAGGTGGACTTTTAGTGAGGTCTAGAGTGTGTGCGAGTATTTGCAAGACCATAACACATGTAACAGGTCAGCTTTTGGGAATGAGCAGCACGGGCAGGAGGGGGATTTCTTCGAGTCAAACTTAGATAATACAGAAGGAGTATAATATGCATTGTTATTGATCATTAGTTGTGTGTAAAAAAGTTTTTTAAAAGGGGAAAAATCTAGGGTATTTTTTATGGCAGAGAGTTTCTGTTTCTCAGAGAGTTGAGAGTTGTGCTTGTCCCAGTAGCTAGAGAAGAGAGAATCTGATTCGTGGATTATGGAGGTTAGGAGTTTATATGAATTGGAGAGCATTTTCTCCGGTAGAGTCAGGGTTTGAATAACAGTCTCTAGCTTGGTGACATCTTGACTGTTATCTAGAAGTTGGACGAATTTTGATGTAACTAGCTCTCACAACTGGCGAAGGATAGTTAAATACTTCTTGTTAACTTTGAGAATTATGCAGAAGTTGGTAAGTGTTTTGTTATTATGTTTGAGTATATCCCAGACAGTAAGGTTTTTAATAAGAGGGAAGTTAGAAAGATTGATTAACATGTTGTTCATTTTAATATTGGGATTTAAATGGAGAGGTTGGAGCAGAGGAAGAGCTTTGTCTAGTTTAATGAGTTTTAGCATGCTTTGAAAGGACCTGATTTTTTGTTTTATGTTAGCGGTTAAGTTAAAACTATCTATGGTGTCCAGAGAAAGAAAAGGGAGAGCAGCAGGATTGATTTTACTGCCTAAGATATGTTGATACCACAATTTGGACCAGGTAGGGTAAGAGTTATATTCTTTATTATTAAGTTTCGAGATGAATAACAGCCTACTGGCAGATATGATTGTATAATAGAGATGGAGATTCGGGAGGCCAAGCCCACCTTTGGTTTTGGGAAGTATTCATTTAAAATATGAAATTCTCACTGATTTAGGATACCATATAAATTTGGCTAGTTCTTTACTAATCCTATATAGAAAGGATTTAGACACTATCTGATCTGTAGAGTTAAATTGATAGAGGAGTCTGGGGAGAATGTTAATTTTAATTATCGCTGATTTAGATAGAAGAGAGAGATTCAATCGTTCCCATCTGCGAAGATCAAGAGATATTTTTGACCAAGCTTTAAACATGTTGTTTTGAAACATGGATAACTGGTTGTGTTCAAAGTGGATTCCTAAGTATTTAATGTCAAATATTGTCTTGAAGGGAGAAGTAGGGAAGTATTTAGGTTTATGACCTAGAGGGTTTATGGGAAAGATATGCGACTTCTTAGAGTTAACCTGATAATCTGAAGCTTTTGAGAACATGTCGATAGAGTTAACAATTTTGTTCAGGTCAGTGTTAGGAAGTTGAAAATAAATGTTTAGATCGTCTGCAAAGGCTGATAGCAATATTTTGGTGTTTAGTATTTTGGGAATCGTATGAAAAGTATTTTGGCCGATATAAAGAAAAAAATGGTTCTATAAATATGTTGAAGAGAAAGGGGGATAAAGGACATTCCTGTCTTGTACCATTAGCTATCTTTAAGGGTTTGGAGATATTTTTGTTTATCCATAGATAGGTATATGAATTTTTGTATAAAACGTTAATCATATCTATAAAGGGGGTGGGTATGTTAAAGTGGGTCATAGTTTGAAAAAGGAAGTCCCAGTTTACCCTGTCAAAGGCTTTTGATGCATCTAATGTCAAGGCATAGATCGGATTTTTCTCTTTTTTGGTCAAGTACATTAAGGAGTCCAATGTCAAGGTGTTATCCCAGGTATGCCTATGCGTCATAAATCCTGCTTGTTCCGCGGAGATTATAAAAGGTAAAACCTTTTTTAATCTGTTAGCTAGTAGCAAAGGTAGAATCTTAATGTCAATGTTTATCAGTGAGATGGGCCGATAGTTATGGGGGTCAGTTTTATCTTTATTATTTTTCAGAATTAGAATAGTTTTTGAGGTGTTCCAGTGCAAATCTGATATGCCATATTTTATTATATAATTAAATACCTTTAGCAGAATAGGGGAGACTACTGATTTGAGAGTTTTGAAGAATTCGGCTGTAAATCCATCTGGGCGGGGGGATTTGCTTACTTTAAGATTTGTAATGACTGTCCTAATTTCCTGAAGGCTTAAGGGAGCTGAAAGCATGTCACTTTGAGATTTATTTAAAGAAGGAAATTTAATAGATTTCAGAAAACTAATCATGTGTTGGTTGATGGAGGCATCTATTTTTTTTTTGGAATATATATCTGAATATAAGAGTGAGAATATCTGTATTATTTCAGAGTCCGAATTATAGATCTTGTTTTGGAAATGTATAAACAAGATTCTAGGAGGAGCTTGACTGTTTCGAATTATTTTTGCCAATAACTTGGAGGGGACCTGTGCCCATTCTGAGTAAGACGCAATAAGTTTTTGTTCGAATAGGGTTAGATTTTGTTGATGAAGATGCAGCAATTGATTTTGAGAATCGGTTATTTCTTTGTATAAATTAGGGTCTGGGTTAAGTCTTTGTTGCTTCTCTAATTCGGAAATCTTAACTGTAAGTTTGAATTCCTTACTTTTATGAAGTTTTTTAAGGTAAGAAGCTTTATTGATTATAATACCTCTAATATATGCTTTACAGGCAGCCCATTGTATATCCAGGGGGATATTGGTGTTGTCAAGATTGGAACTAAAGTCAAGAAGTGGTTCTGTGATTGCTTGAATAATATCTTTATTGCGAAGCAGGTTATTGTTTAGTGTCCAATTATTATAGTCGGATGAAGAGGTTGAGCTTGAACCAGGATTAATTTTGAGAGAGATTTTTGAGTGATCAGATAGGAACCTGAGTTCTAGGGAGAAGTTAATTTTGAAGCGAGAGAGGGAGTCTGATATTAGGAAAAAGTCTAGTCTTGACCACGTATTATAGCATTTCGAGTAATATGTGTATAGTTCATCTTTAACTAAATGCTCTTTGTATGAGATGGGGTCAATAAGGTTGAGATCATACATTAATTCTTCTATAGCTATAGATGATTGAGGATTATAAGAGGGAGATTTGCTTGTACGATCTGAATTAGGATATATTACAGCATTCCAGTCTCCACCTGCAATAATATAGTGGTCATTAAACAATGAAAGAATGTTGTGTATTTCTAGAATAAAGGTATGTTGTTGGGTACATGGGCCATATAAGTTGAAAAATAAAATTGGTTTGTTAAGACTGTATAGGCGTGAGGTAAAGAGGCACCATCTACCATTTTCATCATGCTTCTCCTCAATAATATCTCCTTGGAAATTATTTTTGATTATAATAGCTACTCCTTTGGAGTTCAAGCTGTTCCTCGCAGAGATGATGGCTTTTATCCACTTTTTTTTCCCCTCTTTAACCCAATCCTCTTTGTACATGTGTGTTTCCTGCAGGTAACATATACTAGCCTGAGACTTAAATAGCAAATGAAAAAGGAGAGATTTTTTGGGTTTATTGCGAAGCCCTCTAACATTCCATGAGTCAATATGTAGCGTCATAGGCTACAAGACAAGGTATATTAATAATTTGAAGGTTATTGATTAATAGGGCTAAGGGACTAACTAATTTTGGAGACCATAATAAGAAAAAATTATGTGTCAGGAGCTAGTGTAGAATGTAACAGCAGTAGAAATGGTAGCGTAGTATTCCTTCAAAACCACCCCAGTGCCTACCCACCCCAACTCTCTAGTAGAAGGAATACATATACAATATTGAAAGGACCAAATAGTATTGGTTAGCAAAGCAAACATTGTAAGTAAAACTAATATATATAAAGTCCTAACAAGGATTAAACCAACAGTGAGTAAAACTATACATATATACAAAACATTCCATTTCCATAATAAGGTCATACTAGGACCCTAAAGCGTAAGCCTCCATGAGCTCAAATCTAGATCTAGGAATAGTGTAAGGAGAGTGAATATCCAAATAGAAGATTATAGATATGGAAAGGCATGAGTATAGGAAAGCTATAGGAGGGTTTAATTAAATAGGTATAGTAGATACTTAATAGAGGAGTCGTAACTAGGAGAATTCCAAGATATAATTATGAATAGAGGATAGCATAGGATAGGGGCATGAGAAAAGAGATAGGGCTAAATCTATTACTATAGTAAGGATTTAAGTATGTTCTGACACAGTTTATTAATGTAAGCATTATATACAATTATCTAGAAATTTGGCAGTTATCTGACCATAGGTTAGGATATGTCTATGTAGTGTAATTGTCACAGTTGTAAACCAATAAGGTATACAAAGCTGGAGAGACAGCAACACATTCGGTGTGCTTTATCCATGCTCACATTTAGTTGGCAGGATAGCTGGATATTAATACAAGCAGAGATTATTAGCAGAGTAGTATGAATAAGAGAAAAGCAACAAGAATAACATAAATAACTTAAATAGCGTAGCGTGAGATAGTAGATTATGAAATATTTTGCGAGTATGTTCATTAGAATTACACATCCTAGCTGTAGTGTAGAGCACATCATTCAATGCTGTGTATATCAGTGCCCGCGCTATGTTGAAACTAAGAAAACTCCGAAACTCCAGAATCATATAGCATTAAGTGAGCACTGAATGAAATAGCTAGTTATATTACACAGTTTTCATTTTCACTATAATTAACAATTTATTCTCATAGGTTTTCTGCCAACATGCACACATGGGTGTGTTTGTATATGTGTGTGTTTAGTTCAAAATAATTCAAAATAATTTTATCTAAGTAGTAATCATTTGCTTGATTTGATTGCCTGAATTTTATGAAATACCCCCCCCCCCCCACCCAGAGACTGATTTCTGACCTGATATTCTAAGGTAATCTGTAGAGCATCTATGTATGCTATGGTTCCTGTAACTTAGTTTCTCCTTTGATGGGCATTTATCCTTTTGGGTGTCTAGCTCTACTTTGTATTAATATCTTGTAGGTAGTCTCACCTACCTTTCTTTTTTTTTAAACAATTTTATTGATTTTAAAGAGATAAGTATAAACAATTACATATTCTTTTAACATAAAATATTTACAGTTCAAAAGATGTTCACATAGGCATTCAGATAACAAAGTTTAACAAATAAAATGAAATTACTAAAACTATTTACAAAGACATCCTTTGAATATCATTATGTTGACTAGTATTTGATTTTTCCATATATAACACATAGAGAGGTTAAAATTGAATTTATATGTTATCGTTGTCAATCTCTTTTCATCAAATTCTGTAAATTAACCCATAAATGATAGTTATACGTTTTTCTAGATGTTCTAGATGTCATACTTCCAATCTGTAATTGACAAACTTCCATAAGAATTTTCTTAAAATCATTATAGGAAGGAGAGGATTCAGATATCAAATTCCTTGTTATAGTTTTCCTGGTTACTGCCAGTATTGCCCAAAGTAGGGAATGTTTAACTTTTTTTACACAACCAGGTATGGGTGTATTGAAGAGTATTAATGATTTGGTCAAAACAAAATTATCTGTGAATATTGCTTGCAGGAATTCATTAATGTTTTTCCAAAATACACTTAAAGCAGGGCAGTCATAAAACATATGGGTCCAATCAATGTTTATATTAGACTTATATCTGTTACATATATTTTGTTTACCATTAATTTTGTTCATTAGTTGAGGAGTGTAGAAGGATCTATATAAAAATCTCCAGGAATATATTTTCCATTTAAGTGAAAGTGTTGTTTTCCCTGCAGATTCTAATATATTTGTTTTATCTAGATCCCTTGGAAGTGTATTACTTGTTATATAAAAATAGTTCTAGAAATTATCTGGACAACAATATGTTTCTTCTCTAATAAGTCTGTACATAAATGCCATGTTGTCTGAATAAGCTTGTTCATGTTGAATAACTGAATAAAAAAAAACTAGTAGTATACTCATGACCTGTTTATTAGCAGGAGTAATCAGGTCTATCTTATTTTGCAAAAATAATCTGAGGGGTTGTATGTTAAGCCAAAGGGATTTGTCTAACTGATATTCACTTATTATCTGATCTACATCCTTAAATCTTTCATCCGTGATTAGTTGGAACCAATACAAAAGACCTTTTTGTTTAAGCAAGATCATTTTATCTGTATCTGAGGATTGTAAGGATTCTTGAGTAAAGGCTATCGGGAAAATTGTAAAGAAAAGTTCCTTGTATCTTGTGTGTTTAAATATAAAATTTCTAAAGTTTATTAATATATTATGCAAGTAGCTAAATGAATATTTGGGTATGCTGTGTAACATGAAGTAATCTTTAAGTATCCATAGTATTGGATTGTTTATTAATTCTAATTTGTAAGGTTGTGGTTTCGATGTTAATAGCATAGCTGAGGATTCCCAAAATATTTTCTCTTTTGGCCTGATATGATGTATCTAAAAGTTGTGCTGTGGATCTAATAATAGTTGCATTAGAATAAAGATTCAAATCAGGAAAAGCTATGCCCCCTTTGTTCCAGCTATAAAAGTGGTATTTGAGTGTTATTCTAGGTTTCCTGGGAAACAAAAAAAACTTTAATAGCAGGGAATTGATCTTGTTAATGAAAACTTTATTGGGAAGTATTAAAATAGATTGTATAATATAGAGAATTTTAGGAAGGATTATCATTTTAATGATATTTAACCTTTCCTCAGTTGTAAATATAATTGTATTCCATTTCGTTAATAAGGTTTGAATGTTTACATAACATGTATTATAATTTAGTTTTGTGATTAATTTAATATCTTTAGCAAGAATGATACCTAAATATGTAATGTGATCTGTGATATATTTGTTAGTGTCTTTGTTAATGTTTCTCTTATTATTGTTTAAATAGATAAGATGTATATAATACCTCCGCCTTCCAAAGTGTCCTTGGGCAAAACTGTACCTCGTATTAAATCCAAGTTGAAAACCACGGGACACACCACGAGAAGTGAGGGTTTCTTCTTTTTATTCAAAACAGCATAAAAACAGAAAGGATAAGCGCTTTCGCGTGCTAAGATGCACGCTTCTTCAGATCTCATTAAACAGTAGATACATCCTGTTTCAAATAGTAAACTGCAACCAATAAAAATACAATTCTAATTAGCAGCTTAACAGCTTCAATTAAAACTTCCTATTCATTTATTCAGTTAATCTGTATTTTCCTGTTAGGTAAATACCTAATCATTCACTGTTGTAACTCTAACGAACAGCAAATAAACAAAGCCAAACGTTACAAAACTATATTGGATAAACGTTCTCAGCAAACCATTACATTTAAAATTCACTTCTTATTGTCATTAGTGTACTCGTGCTGATAAATCATTAGTGTCATGCTGCTACTAGTACCAAGTTAAAACCAAAAAACATAATAAAATTAAGCAATCTATTCTTGAAACACATATAGACTTTTGTAACAGTCTATCTAAATGCGCTTTATTAAAGGTGAACAATCACTGTTAGTTAAAACTTAACAGTCATTCTTCAGCATAAATTTAGTTGGAAAGACTCAGTAAATCTATAGATCTGAGTCGCTTGTAGAACCTGCTCGTTATTGATATATTCATGTAATGTAAATATTATAGAACTGTTTCCTACTCTAAGACAACATCGAAAATACTTTATTAACAAATAACGCTGAAATGTCTCTCCTGTGCCTACATGCGTGTGCGCTATATCTAATATTTTGTATAGTTGTATTACTCTGAAGCAACATCGAAAATACTGTATTAAACAAATAACACTGAAATGTCTCTCCTGTACCTACATGCGTGTGCGCTATATCTAGTATTTTATATTATGTAGATTAATCTGCCTAATATTAAGACTATTGGAAGTAAAGTCTTCCACGTAAAGTATACTAACTACTGCTTGGATTATATATGTGTCTTAATTTGACTTACAAATACGGACCCTATAAATAATGAGACTTAAAATAAAAAACAAAAAACAATAAGACTTGAAATAAAAAACAAACAGCCTTAATTACAATATAAAACGTATGTAATTTCATTAACTAATAAATAAAATTCCTCAGTTCAATAACATAAATATAATAAATCTATCATACAGTACAAAATTTATATATATATTTCATTAATAAGACAGTTCACTTGGACTAAATATTATCTCATTCATATTAGATCATTTAATAATATAAATGTTAAATTCTATTTTATAGCGTGTCTTCAGCAAAAAATATATGCTTCCTCTGTCATGACAAAGTCAAGATGTAATGCCATTAATTACTTTGTGTATTAATTTAATGCCTGCTTCTGACTAAACCAAAGCTAATGGGAGTCTCAAAATGAGCTCTTAAGGTGAGCTCTTAAGAAGCATAGTATAGTTGTGGTTCTGTAACTTGACAGTATACTATCCGAGATCTGAATCTGGCGATAGTCGCCCTTGAAAATATATATCTCTAACTGACTTTAATATAATAAAGAGTAGCTAAACAAGTTACTTTGTTATATATTACATATTGAGAAATTTCATGATTGAAACATTTTATTATATTACAAAGCATCCTTTTATCGTCTTGATAAGATTAAACAATTCTAGGTAAAGGGAGAGTTCTGTTCCAGAGGATTGCTAGTCCTCTTTTCTTTTTAGAATGTTCAGAACTAGCAATAACTATATATTTATTAGTATTTAAAAAGTTAATATTTTCTTTTAAAAGATGTGTTTCTTGTAAAAATATTATGTTTGGTTTGTATATAGTTAAGTATTTAAGTAAACTTCCTCTTTTAATAGGGTTATTCAGACCATTTATGTTGATTGATAAACCTTTTAGTGTGGTCATGATAGCTTGATAAATGAGTAATGGATTCTTGTGATCTGTGTGTATCTTGAATATAGTTTATATAATCCTCTCCAAAATATTTATATAAATTATAGTCTTTGTCTGTTAATATGAGATACACAGTATGTGTTATACCATTCTTGCAACTTACAATTATATATATTTGAATTATGATGGATGTCAGGAAAAACTTATTAAGAAAATTAAATGTAGTGTATATGTTATGAAAAAATGGGGTAGCTAACCGCCTGGAGTTGTAAATTCATTGTCCCAGTGACATCTGTCACTCGGATCAAACCCCTACACAGCAGCAGCAAAACACAGCCTCCACTATACATAGATGTGAGACAGATAAAATAGTAACTATATATATATTTACATATTCATTAAACAAGTGAAGCAGATCTGTAATCAGTGTGACTCATCCGGTAACACAAGTAAAGCATAGTATAATCAGTGTAACTCATCCGGTAACACAAGTAAAGCATAGTATAATCAGTGTAACTCATCCGGTAACACAAGTAAAGCATAGTATAATCAGTGTAACTCATCAGGTATGGCTTAAACCAATCTGTCATTCAAATTTGACCTTTAGACAGCAGCAACAAGACATAATCTTCATTGTATATAAAAATTAAACAGACAAAATAGTAACTCTCTATATGATTATATATTCCCTAAAACTGGCAAAACTGAGTTATATTCAATGTAACTCCTCTGGTATTGCTAATACCATAAGTATATTTCATGTAAATTATATAGCTAAGTATGTCTTAGAATAATATAACATTTGTAAAAAAATGCTCTATCAATAAAGTCATTCTCTATACTTGACAGAGGAAAAAAACAAGGCGTTTTAACTTCTGCTGAATCATATGATATAATAGTTGATTAGTTAATACTCTTTGTTGTCATCAGCAGAACACATGACCCGTCTGTGGAATTTAAACCAAGTTAGCATATAAATTCATTGTTATGACATATTATTCTAGGTAGCATTCAAAAGAAAGGAGTCTGAAGTCTAGGAAAAGCAGCATTCTGATAGTGAAAAATGTCAATTAAAGTAACTACTAGCCATTTTAACACAAATGTTATATGTTGGTATAGTAATCAAAACATATCAATATGAATATCTTTAAAGTGAAAGGTCAAATGACAGTATAAGCACCTATGTTAGAATATGTTATCATGTCTTACGTAAACTTATTTTAACTCATGCTATTTTCCAACCAGCTGTCAGCCTCTGAATGAAAAATTAGTTATAATTTATAATAAGACCGATTTATCATATTAATCAAGGCACAGCTTTATAAATAACTTGGCAAACATTAGTTCAAGTAAATGCACACTTACTTTTCCCTTTTTTTTTTAATTTTCCCTTGAAATTACCATAGATGTGAATAAGAATGACTTACTTAAAGGTTCCTTTCTTAAGAATCAAAATTTGTCTAAATGATGTATTAAGCAGGCTTAAATGTACATTTTTATAGTAATTACATCCATTTCCAACATTTCTGTGGCTTTCCCGACAAAATTACATGTAGTGACTTCCTGGTCAGGCTGGTCAACTAGCTCGGACGTCATCAAAACACGTCATGATTTCATGGAGCTCATTCGAGGCCGTTTAAGAAGAAATAAGCTCGTGGACAACAAGCTCGAGCTTCACAGAGTCTCTGGAAGTTGTCTTTCGTCATTTTATATGAAAAAACAGCCAATAATAACAAGTATGTAGCTGTATTCAATAAGTATAGGGAAAGTTCATGTGTCTGACATCTGTAAACTTCCCATAGCCTGCTCACATGCACAGCAAGAGTTTGAGCTACCCATTACAACCAATCAGTACCACACAGCCTCAAATGTAGCAGAAAGCATTTTAAATAAACCACACAGCCCCATTAATCCATTTAACATTCACATGGAAAAAAAAAATATATATATATATATATATATATATATATATATATATATATATATATATAGTTAAAAAAATATTTTTTTTAATGGGGCTAGGAAATGTTTATATTTCAACATGAGTGAAGAGGAGAGACGCTCACTCCATAAACTTTCTACTGAACCATCTCTCACCATAAGACCTGCAGATAAGGGAGGGGGTGTAGTGCTGTTGGACACAGAGAACTACATAGCTCTCATGAACAACATGCTTAGTGACAACAGTACTTATGTGAAAATTAATAACATCATGTTTAATAAGATAACAAAAGAGGTTAATGATACATTATATGATCTGTTGATGTGCCGTCAAATAACCAAAGAGTTATATGATTTTTTTTATAATGAACATCCTAAGATGCCGGTCATAAAAGGTCTACCTAAAATGCATAATGCTGTAGATCCCCCTCCCTTATGACCCATAGTCTCTGGTGACAAATGGGTGACAGAAAACTTTTCGATTTATTTGGAAAAGCTACTGAGACCACTTGTTATTGATATTCCTACTATACTAAAAGATATTTATGAGCTTCTGGATTTATTAGATAGTTTAGATATAGAATTATGTAAAGGGGAACATCTCTTAATTACAATGGATGTTCAGAATCTATTTACATCCATCCCTAATGATAAGGGTATTGAAGCCATAAGAATGTTACTTCAATCTTTTACCCATATAGATCGCAATAAAGAAATTTTGATCTGCCAGCTTCTGGATTTGATATTATCGCATATGTTTGCATTCAGGGGATGCCTATACCTACAGCAATCAGGCGTGGCTATGGGCACCCCCTGTGCTAACACTTATGCGAATTTGGTAGTCTATCAATGGGAGAGAGAATTTCTCTTTACACATGAGTCATTCAGTAAGGCTTTGATCTATAGGAGTTTCGTGGATGATGTATTAATTGTTTGGAATGGTACCTTATCAGAATTTAAGTAATTGTTGAGTTATTTGGAAACCACCAATAGCTTCCTTAGATTTACATTTGAGACTTCTTATGAATCAGTAAGTTTTCTTGATGTCTGTCTGAGTATTAAGGGAGGTAGATTAACATCTACTCTTCATAGAAAGGAATGCTGGAAGAACGCCATATTGCGTTATGACAGCATGCATCCTCGTCATGTTTTTCAAGGAATAGTGAAGAGTCAGTTCAATAGATTATTGAAGTTATGTAGGGACAATACAGACCTATTGATAGAATTTGATAAGATGGAAAAAATTTTTGTTAATAGAGGTTATGATATCAATATGGTTAAACAAGTGAGGGCCCAGGTCACTGGAGATGATCAGAGTCTAAAGAGTATGACCACCTATAAGTGTTATGATGGTGTTAACAAATATAAATGTAAGAACAACCCAATGGAAAAGTTAAAGTTCATTACAACCTACACCAATGATAGTACAGCCATTAGAAGCATTATCAATAGGAATTGGGGCGTACTGACCATTGATGATAGGATGGCTAAAATAGTTGGACATACTCCTGGGTTCACTTATAGGAACAACAGAAGTCTGAAAATGATATTACGGACGAACCCAATAATTAATGACTCATTGAATACTAGGACCTCAGAGAAATTAGGCACATATCCATGCAGGAAATGTAATTATTGTAAATATATTTCAACTGAGCAGGGTTTCACACATCCTATACTGGATTGTTCTTTTAACCCATGATTTCATGCCTCTTGTGAGACGTCTGGGCTGATTTATTTAGCAACTTGTCAGCGATATTCCGCATTTTATATAGGACTAATGAAAAGGAAACTTAAACAGAGAATATACAATCATCTTTATGATATCAGATGTAAGAATGAACTTAATAAACTAGCGAAACACATTTCCATGAATAGTGATCACACTTTTGTATTTAGAGTTTTACAGATTGTTAGTTCTAGTGATAGAGGTGGAGATTATATGAATTATCTAGAACAAAGGGAGCTTGAATGGATTTTCAAGCTAAGAGGCCATTATCCACCGGGACTAAATGCATAAGTATCCTTTAGGTCCTTTCTAGCTTCCCGTAGATAATAATGCATAGTGGTAATGATAATTATTATTTTTATGTCACATTTATAGGATGTTTTTGTTTTGTTTTTATTTTTGGCATCCTTATAATACATATACATATATGTATGCATACATATATACTTTTTACATATTTTATATGTTTTTTATGAGTTTTTGATAAAAGATGTACCATGTTTTTTGCATAATATGTTCCAATATATCAAATGAGTTAGATGCTTATAACAGCATTACATTGTAATTATTAATACCTATTTATATAAGATCTGACTTTTGACTGCAAAATGAATGTGTTTAGGCCAATATACCTTCTATCATTTTATGTTGATATATGTTGATTTCATATTGCTTTTTATATGTATGCATTAATTAATTTATTCATTTATTTAAATGTTTAGATATTTTACTATCCATTTATTCACCTTTTTATTTATTTATTGAGAAATGTGGTTTTTGCCATGATAGCAGTGCTTAAAGCATTCTTATATAGTTCTGATTATATATATATTTTATAATATTGTGAATAATATCAGGTTTTTCACATATATATATATATATATATATATATATATATAAATATATATATATATATATATATATATATATTTTCTCTATTGATTTGGGGATATTTAGGAGACGTTTTATATATACATTGATTTGTGTGTGGCTACTTGGAGAAGGATTTTGCATTAGTGATTGAATAATTAGGCAATGGATTGATTGTATATTGTTTGATTGTCTGATTAATTTAACTTAATTTAATTTAATTATGAAATGCTGCTATCGTATATAAACTTGCTCAGTTTCATTTGTTTTTATGATCTGAAGAAGCGTATATCTCATACGCGAAAGCGCTTGTCTGTTATTAAAGTTTTACAATACATTTGGACTCGTTTTTGCTATTCCATTTCTGTGGTGAGGCTGGACTTGTTATTTCTTCATATTTAAAACTGTAAGAGAGTTCAGTTATGAATCTTAGTAGAATTTAGAAAGGTTATCAAATCATATTATCACCATATGAATTTAACATATATAAAAGTTTTAAATTAATTCTTAAGGTATAAACTATAAAATAAAAACCAGTGTTCAGTGTGAATAACATAGAATGACAAATGATTGTGTAGTGAACTTTTATTTACTTCTATCTATGTATATTGAATTGATCTGACTGTAATTAGTCTAAATTAATTAGAGATTATAGAGGAAATCTAGAATGTTTATATATGAGAAGTAATTAATTTACTAACATAGTGGCTCCATTTGTTTACCCTTCAATCTTGAAATATCTTTATAACAATACCCATGACTATATATTTACCATTAGTGTAAACTTTTAGCTCATTTTAAGTAAAAAATGAAATTATGTGTATACTTAAGGTTATATGTGAATGGGGTAGAAAAAAGAAAAAGCAGGCTTACCTTGTAAGTGAAAATATCAACAAGTAATTAACACAATGACAATGTTTCCAGAAACATAAACTGCAAACCTAAATATTTAAGTCACTTGTTTGTTAGTCTTTTTTGTTTCTCCAAAGTCTTCCAAGTGGGATTAGATGCCATTCTCTTAAGTGTAGGATTAGCCCATTCCATCTCTTCTATTTTTTCCAAGATCTTAGGGACTTTTACATAGTTCAGAGCGGATTCCAAATCTTTAAATATTTTGGGACCTTCCAATGAAAATATCTTCAGCTTCGCAGGGAACAAAAGGTGAGTTTTCACCTGTGCTTTCTTCAGTTCCTTTATCAAAGTTAAGAATGTTTTTCTCTTTGCTATAACTGCAGATGAATAATCATTGTCAAAACATATTGTAGCTTCATTTAATTTAATCGGTCCCTTGGTCCATGCAGTTTTTAGCACTAATTCCTTATCAGAAGATGAGAGGAATTTGACAATGATAGATCTAGGTTGCTTTTTGTTAGCTGTATCCACTGTAGCAAGGGAACGATGTGCCCTCTCAATACCAAAAGACATAGCTTCAGTGAGATCAAGAGTTTTAGGTAACCAAGTGGTGAGAAAGTTCGTCATATTGTTCCCCTCAATGCCTTCTGGTAGTCCAAATATTCTTAGGTTGTTGCATCTAGATCTGTTTTCTAAATCATCTAACTTGTTTTGTAGAAGTGTTCTGTTCGAATACGAATTCCACATTATTTTCCTTTTCAGTAATTCTCCCATCCATATCATTCAGAGCCGCTTCAATACCTGTTATCAGAGTTTGTTGTTGTAGTAAGTCTTGATGGAGTAAATCCATTTGTTTGGTAGTCTTCTCCTTGAAATTATCTATTTTAGTACCCAGCTTATCAATTTTTGTGGTAAGATCCTGTATATTTGTTATCAAAGTCTGAATCTCTCTTTTGAAGCTGGAATCCTGGTTACTGGATTTAGTGAAGCTCATGATGAATTTCTTCAGAGAAGTTATGCAGGAATAATTTGACATGAAAATGTGCCTTTTTTGTTTTTAACTAGATATTATTATAGATGAAGTTAAGTTCTTTCAAATTATGTATAAAATATTTTCAATTTTTAGTTTGAAGGCAGAATTCCTGTCAGAATGATATTTCTTTAGTGGAGCTGTTGAAATCTGTTGCTACTCAGACCCATCTTGGCCTCCCCCACCTACCTTTCTGACTGCTTGTTTACTGAGATATGGGAATAGTGCATATCTTAATAATTACTAGGTCATGTGATCTGTCTCAGAGAAAAATGCGGTTATATTTTGAGTCATTGTATCAGTCAATTTTTTTAAACTTTGTTTGAATGATGACATCCTACAGTCACAGTGGACGTATGAGGCGTTATGATGTTAGATGTATAAATTTCATGAAAATTAGCTATCCATACTTTTGGTTGGACGTATCTGCTTTTCAAGAACCTTTATCTAGATTTTTGATGACTGCAGGTTGAGAGGTATGGTGGCCTCAGTTTGTTTAGGTATGCTTCATGGGTTGCCGGTAACTTGAAAGAAGTTTCATAATTGGCTAGTATGTAGGGTATCTTATTTACATTTACTAATACATGGAGTATGTCTAGGTCATTATTTTGGTGGATAAGCCTAGATATGATGGAGTTCTGGAGGAATATAGATAATCCACCACTAGCCATGGGGACTTAAAGTAGAGGATCTGAATGAGTAGTGGTTATTGAAGTTGGCAGGGTATCCATCATATGGCTCCTACCTAATCTATAAATGTGACACAGTCACTTTAAATCACTTTTATCCCAACAAGTGAGGTGTGCTGAATACAGCAGAATGTCCAATAGCAAAGGCACCATTTATGTAACTCAAAAGTTTGAGTGTTAAAAAAACTGGCACACTATGTTTTAATAACCACTAAGCAGACAAGAATCATCCACAACATGCACACATCCCAGCTACAGAGTGGTACACCTAATCTGAAGTATGGATCCTGTCTATACAGACAAACTTATGAGTAAATTCCTCAGCTCTGTGGACACATGCAGTTACTTCAGTGTACCTAACTGCCCCTGACCGAGTGCAGAACAGGGTAAAAACATAGACTATCCATAACTACCCCAGCTATCTGTTACAGTTGTCTACTGTGCTACAATTAAATTAGGTTTCACAAAATACATTTAAGTGGTTAAATACTAGCATGAGCATTCTATTAGAGGTCATCCATACATTTTATCTATTTTCTAAACTGTTTGCTATGGTGAGAGTTATGATGATAGCAAGCTGAGCAAGGCAGACCAAACTTCTGTGTCAACAGCACCAGTGTCCAGCTCATTCTGGGGGATCCCCAGTATTCCTAAGCTTGATGAAAGGCAATCTTTCCAGCATGTCTAGGGTCTGACCTATGGCATCCTGCCCATGAGTCGTGCCAGGTCCACTACTGTGGGAGATGAATGGGGCCTGCGAGGTGTGCCAGGTACACTACTGTGAGAGTTGAATGGGGCCCCTGAGGTGTGCCAGGTACACTACTGTGGAAGATGAATAGGGTCCACGAGGTGTGCCAGGTACACTACTGTGGGAAATTAATGGGACCTGTGAGGTGTGCCAGGTACACTACTGTGGGAGATGAATGGGGCCTATGAGGTGTGCCAGGTACACTACTGTGGGAGTTGAATGGGGTGCGTTCTCAGTTTCTGCATAAACCACCTCAACTGGGTTGATGTAGAAGAACAGTGGCTGTATGTTCAGATCCTCCCAGAATGCTGAGCTCTTCACAATGTTAAGGAAATACAGACCAGCAACCCTGCTATGGAACATCATTTCTGCTGTTGCTTCTATCTGCAATCTCAGCTTTTCAGTACCTCCTCAAAGTTGATAACCATAATTAAGAAAAGGGATGTATTCTGACCAGTAAACTGATAATGTCATCACCAACATACAGGTTCATAGGTAGGTAATAGGCTATCTGCCTGAGGGCATTTATAAGCCTAGCCAGAGTGTGTCAGCTTTCGCTGCCCCATTGATTAATTAACTGAGCCTCTGTCAAGAAGAGCCAATGAAGTGATCCCAGGGGTGTATTTTCTGTTACCCATCCACTTGTCAAGGCTTCTCTTGAAGAGTGTTAGTGCGTGGCTCTGCCTAATGTAGTTAGGAATTTTGTTCCAAAGCATGGGGAGTGTCTGTGACAGAAATCTATCCCTCCAGCATATTCTATTTATTGTTGTGGTGAGGTTTAGCTCACTAGAGCGAGTGACTCGCAGTGACTTGGAGTTCTCTAGGTGGAGCATGTCCACCAATTCTGAGTTGGACATGGCTTTGTAAGTCAGGCAGAGATCACCTCTGAGTAAGCAATATGCCACTGAGTACAGCTGGAGTTTTTCCAGTCAGGCAGCATAGGACATATCTTTGAGGCCAGTAATCCTCTTGGTGAGGTACTTTTGTGGCCTTTCCAGCTGTTGGAAGTGTCTTGTGAGGTACATCCCAAATGGGGCATTGTGCTCTATGATGGGTCTGATGAGTGACAAGTAGAGCGGCACTATAACCTATTTATTTCTAGATGCGAACACTTTAGTAATTAGATGGGCTACATACAAGGATTTCCTAACTACTTTGGCAATATGATTGTCAAAGGAGAGATTACTATCTACCTGGGTCCCCAGATCTTTTATTACCTCTTCTGTATTAAGGGGGCTGCCACCTATGTGGTAATTCATGGGTGTTTTGTTTTTCCCAAATGGGATGACTATGTATTTTTTGGCATTTAGCTTGAGACCATGACTTTGACACCAGGTGTCCATCTCAGTAATGCTCTTTTGGAGAATGTCTGTCAGCCGGAGAGTCAATTATGGCTCCCAGTTTGCAGTCATCGGCGAACTTGGTTAGCCATAGTCCTCCTGTGTTTGCCTGTAGTTCTGAGAAGTATATGCTGAACAGTAGGGGTCCCAGGACCAAGCCTTGTGGGACACCACTTGTGACTGGTTTAGAGTCGGACCTGGAGCCCAGTATTCTTACCGTGTGAGTTCTGTCTGTAAGCCAGTTGGCACCCTATCTCATGACATAGGGGTTTATGTTCAGGCTGGTGAGTTTTTCTAAATTCCTGAGTGGGGAATGGTGTCAAAAGCCTTGGCAAGGTCAAGGTAGGCTGTATGAACTACCTTCCCCTCATCTATGGCCTTGGTGACTGTCTCGAAGAAGTCAACCAGGTTTATTAGGCATGATCTGCCCTTAACAAAGCCGAACTGGGTTGGGTCAAGTGTTTGGAGGTTCCCAATGTCTTTGTTAATGAGTTTCATGATGATGCGCTCCATAGCCTTGCAGACCAGGCTAGTCAGGCTTATGGGGCGATAGTTACCAGGGTCAGTTGTGGCCCCTCCTTTGTGAGGCGGAATAACTGTGGAGTGGCTGAGGTTGAACAGTGTGTTTAGGTGGGGGTTAGCTTGTTCTGTAGTTTGTGCAAGATGCAGCCTGGGACACCATCTGGCCCCGCTGATGCTGTGCTTTTGGCTTTTGAAAGGGCTGTTTTCACCTGTGTGTCTATGATTTCTGGGACACTACACTTTTCCGGTATTGTTGTGGGCCCTTTTGGGGGTGAGAGGGGGGTGAAGTTTTCACTGAATCTATTTGCCAGGATGTTGGCAATATCAGTGGGTTCAGTATATTTTGTGCTATTTTGCACTAGCTCAGAGCATATCTGCGAGTTGCCACTTAGATTCTTGACATAGCTAAAGAAGGCTCTGTGGTTATCTTTCGAATCCTTGGCTATTTTTCTTTCGAAGTTAGCCTTGGATGATTTTATGAGGGACCTTAGTTTCTTACTGATACTGATCAGGGATGTCTTTCCTTCTTGGTATTTGCTTTTTTTCTGAACTAGTTTCCTCCTTCTATTGTATAGCCTGTTTATGGCAGGGATCCACCAGACTGGTTTCCTTCTCTTAGGGGAGTGAGTCTTGGTTTTGCTAGGGATGGCACGATCCATGCATCCATGTAGGTGCTCGCAGAGTACATTTGTAAAGGTTCCTGCATCTTGGACACTGTTATCCTTTAGCATGGGGGCTGTGAAACTTACCACCTCTGTCTTAAGTAAGGTGAAGTTTGCTATAGAAAAGTTTTTCACTGTGGTTTCCTTGGTTGGAGGTGATGGTGTGGTGTGGACATCCAGAGTGATTAGTTTATGGTCTGATATAACCAGTGATGGGTTGACCTCCAGTGTGGAACACCTGTCGGCCATGTTGGTGATGACCAGGTCCAATATGTTTTCACCTCTGGTAGGGGAGTTTACCAGCTGATCCAAGGCATTTGAGTTGATAAATTTCAGGAAGCGCTGGACCTGGGAGTTTGTACTTGAGTAATTTTCCCAGTTAATGGTAGAGTAATTGAAATTGCCCAATATCAGGGTGTTTGGTAGGGCCTTCATGTTTTCCAGTGTCTCCTGAAAGGTGGAGTGGTGGTCCTGGGTCATGGAGGGTGATCTGTAGCAGGCCACAATTTGCATTGTAGACCTGATGTTAGTTGCACATGGATGATCTCGGAGGTATCATGCTGCACCACTAACCTGGAAGGTGTAGGTATCCTCGATGAATATGGATACACCACCTCCTTTTGCGTTTCAGTCCATGTTCTGTGGCCAAAATGTGTGGTATGAGTTGTAGCCTGGTAGTGCTGGGGTGCTCTGTGGAGCCTTGAACCAGGTTTCAGTTACTGCACATTTGTCGATGTTCTCCATACTGAGGAGTGCTTCGAGCACGTGCATTTTGAGATTTACACTCCTGGCGTTGAGTAGCATAACCCTCATTTTTTTTATTTGTGCTGTTTACGGAAGTGGGTTTGACTTTTGAACCTTGCCTAAAAAAGGCACTATGGGGGCAGCAAGAGCCTTGGCCAGTATTCGAAAGCCTAGGGGTGACAGGTGCAAGCCATCTCTTGTGAAGCAATCAGGCCTGTCGAGCATGTCGTCCCAGGCTGACAGACACTTGATCCCCTTTGAATGACACCAGAAGCTTAGCCAGTTGTTGAAATTGATAATTTTTTCTTTATACTGCGGTATCATTCTTGGTGAGGGCAAGATGCTACTCAGGGTCAGGGTCATACCTGCCTGGGCTACATGATCAAAGAGCTCTTCCATGTCTCTTTTCATGCAGTCCAGGGAGGTACATCTCAGATCATTCACACCAACATAAACAATGACAGAGTCATATTTGTACTTGTTCTGGAGTGACCTGAGTGCTTGTGTTATGTGGCGGATTCTGGCTCCCGACAGGCAGCTAACAGTAACCTTCTCCTTGTCCAGCTTAGAGAGTGGGACGTCAGTGTGCCTGACTATAGAGTCACCTATTACTAGTGTGTTAGGTATGTTATTTTGTCTTAAGGGCTGTGATTGTGCGGCACACTGATTTTGTGTTTTATGTGTTGTCTGGTTTGTAACGGGAGGTGCAGGTTTTTTGGGTGTCTGCTTTGGAGCTCTCTGATGCTTTTGCAGGTTTTTATTTAGAGCCTCAGAGTATGATTTTGTCTATTTATGTGTATTTTTTGCCAGTGCTGGTTTAGTATGTCTATTTGAGGCTGGAGGTGTGGTGCAAGCGTTAACCTTCTCCTCATGACCACCTGTTCCAGTCTTGGGTGGAGAGAGCTTAGCCTCCAATTTAGCTATATAATTGCATCTCTCGCATATGTTAGTGTTTTGTGGTAGGAGGAGAGGGTTGTCTGTGTACATGAGGCAGTTGTAACATTGCCTCAGGATACCCAGGTTCACCAGCTGGACTGGAGAGTATACCTGGAATTGCCCTTTGGTCATGCCTGAATAGTAGGGTGAGCTGCTTAGTCGCTTGGTTGGTGAGGGGTGAATAATGAGCCTTGCCCTGCTGGGCAATCAAGTGTCGGGGTATATTAGTGCTTGCTATTAGGTCTGAGCAAGTGCTGGACTGTAGGATGCTTTTTAAGTGCTTAGGTTGAGAGTTAGACTACTTTCAAGGGAAAAACTAAAGAGGAGACCTGGTGGAGCTGGGATAAATTTAGCCCTAGCTAACCGGCACTGCCCAGACGTGCAAAACCGTGCAAACGTGTTTTTTTATAGCAGGGAAATGAAAAAGATAGAAATTAGCCCAAAATATGTGGTACAATCTCTGAAATACTGCCACCCCTGCACTCACCTGCTAGTCAGTGTCCCAGTACTGCCTGCTCTCATTTGTGAATCCCAAAATACATAAACATTGGCACCAAATGAAGGGGGCCCTGACCTGTTTTCCTGTCTACAGTCCCATCTGACCATGATCTGGCTCTGTAATTATGTATAGAAACTGACTGCAAGTATTTTTCAACCTATTGTATAATTATAATTCTGTTCTTGTAACACTGCCCCACGCTAAGTCTGAAAATAGTGCATTGGGATCAGTGTCCTATCCCAGTAACTAAAATCAAACAAACAAACCAGCCTTAATACATGTGCTAGCATTATGCAGTACTGAGCATTTTTAAGTCTTTGTATTGAGTTAAATGAGAAAACAGACAGTAGCAGCAGAAGGCCCAAGAGGACTCACCTAGTCTGTACCTTTTCCTGCTTTATTAATAAGCTGTCATTGTAATACTGTCTGCATTTAGTATCCTCCTCACCACCCTCTGCAGTGCAGCTTTGGACTGCCTCGTTACCCTCAACAGCATAGTGTTTTATTTCCTTATCACCCACTGCGATGTAGCTTTGGACTGCCTCATTATGCTGTGCAGGATGGCTTTATATCTGGGTAATCCTTTAAAATGTCAGGACCTGTTAGAGAGAGTCCCGAAACATGGAGACTGAATGGCTGAAAACGGACTTGCATATAGTGAGTCTGACATGTACATTTCTTGAAATGTCTCTTTTCTCTAAGGTGTGGTGATCTCAGAGTTGGTACATATACATTTTGGGGAGCTTGCCCCCCCACATTAGGGGTTTAGGTGCTGTGCTCCCTGCAAAAACGATTTTTAAGATTCCCTCTTTTCCTGGGTTTTTGGTCGTTTTTTTTTTCAGCTTGTTAGTACTCGAAATTTTGAGTGCGGACATTTCAGTATGGAGCCTTATATATTCCCCATGTCACTTTGAATGATCTCACCATTACTGAAATCATCACATTATGTTAACGGCAGTCTCTCTCTATGGAAAGATATTTCCCTGTAAACTCCTTCCCACTCTAACAATCATCTTCCAGCAAAGTGTCCCTGGGATTCATTAACAATCGTATAGGTTCACACTAGGAATACATGATTTAAGCATGTTAGCACAGCGAGCAGCAGAACTAATCGAATAAGCATGAGCACAGAGAATGTAAACAAAACTACTTGTTGACAGGTAAACCTAATACATGATCACATGCTGTAGCCCAGAAATACAAAGGGCAAGTGCAGTGAGAGAATTCTGAAGGAGAGAAAGTGAAATAGATGAATTGTACACAAATAACAGTAGTACTGCAGAAATAATTAAGAGGGGAGGGGAAATGGAGAAAATGTACTCAGATTTGGCAGGCACATGTGATGAAGTATCAAAGAAACATTTGTAATATACATACTGCCACACTGATGTAACGATAATCTCAATGGCAATAATTACATACTGCCACACTGATGTAACGATAATCTCAATGGCAATAATTACATACTGCCACACTGATGTAACGATAATCTCAATGGCAATAATTACATACTGCCACACTGATGTAACGATAATCTCAATGGCAATAATTACATACTGCCACACTGATGTAACGATAATCTCAATGGCAATAATTACATACTGCCACACTGATGTAACGATAATCTCAATGGCAATAATTACATACTGCCACACTGATGTAACGATAATCTCAATGGCAATAATTACATACTGCCACACTGATGTAACGATAATCTCAATGGCAATAATTACATACTGCCACACTGATGTAACGATAATCTCAATGGCAATAATTACATACTGCCACACTGATGTAACGATAATCTCAATGGCAATAATTACATACTGCCACACTGATGTAACGATAATCTCAATGGCAATAATTACATACTGTCACACTGATGTAACGATAATCTCAATGGCAATAATTACATACTGTCACACTGATGTAACGATAATCTCAATGGCAATAATTACATACTGTCACACTGATGTAACGATAATCTCAATGGCAATAATTACATACTGCCACACTGATGTAACGATAATCTCAATGGCAATAATTACATACTGCCACACTGATGTAACGATAATCTCAATGGCAATAATTACATACTGCCACACTGATGTAACGATAATCTCAATGGCAATAATTACATACTGTCACACTGATGTAACGATAATCTCAATGGCAATAATTACATACTGTCACACTGATGTAACGATAATCTCAATGGCAATAATTACATACTGCCACACTGATGTAACGATAATCTCAATGGCAATAATTACATACTGCCACACTGATGTAACGATAATCTCAATGGCAATAATTACATACTGCCACACTGATATAACGATAATCTCAATGGCAATAATTACATACTGCCACACTGATGTAACGATAATCTCAATGGCAATAATTACATACTGCCACACTGATGTAACGATAATCTCAATGGCAATAATTACATACTGCCACACTGATGTAACGATAATCTCAATGGCAATAATTACATACTGCCACACTGATGTAACGATAATCTCAATGGCAATAATTACATACTGCCACACTGATGTAACGATAATCTCAATGGCAATAATTACATACTGCCACACTGATGTAACGATAATCTCAATGGCAATAATTACATACTGCCACACTGATGTAACGATAATCTCAATGGCAATAATTACATACTGCCACACTGATGTAACGATAATCTCAATGGCAATAATTACATACTGCCACACTGATGTAACGATAATCTCAGTGGCAATAATTACATACTGCCACACTGATGTAACGATAATCTCAATGGCAATAATTACATACTGCCACACTGATGTAACGATAATCTCAATGGCAATAATTACATACCGCCACACTGATGTAACGATAATCTCAATGGCAATAATTACATACTGCCACACTGATGTAACGATAATCTCAATGGCAATAATTACATACTGCCACACTGATGTAACGATAATCTCAATGGCAATAATTACATACTGCCACACTGATGTAACGATAATCTCAATGGCAATAATTACATACTGCCACACTGATGTAACGATAATCTCAATGGCAATAATTACATACTGCCACACTGATGTAACGATAATCTCAATGGCAATAATTACATACCGCCACACTGATGTAACGATAATCTCAATGGCAATAATTACATACTGCCACACTGATGTAACGATAATCTCAATGGCAATAATTACATACTGCCACACTGATGTAACGATAATCTCAATGGCAATAATTACATACTGCCACACTGATGTAACGATAATCTCAATGGCAATAATTACATACTGCCACACTGATGTAACGATAATCTCAATGGCAATAATTACATACTGCCACACTGATGTAACGATAATCTCAATGGCAATAATTACATACTGCCACACTGATGTAACGATAATCTCAATGGCAATAATTACATACTGCCACACTGATGTAACGATAATCTCAATGGCAATAATTACATACTGCCACACTGATGTAACGATAATCTCAATGGCAATAATTACATACTGCCACACTGATGTAACGATAATCTCAATGGCAATAATTACATACTGCCACACTGATGTAACGATAATCTCAATGGCAATAATTACATACTGCCACACTGATGTAACGATAATCTCAATGGCAATAATTACATACTGCCACACTGATGTAACGATAATCTCAATGGCAATAATTACATACTGCCACACTGATGTAACGATAATCTCAATGGCAATAATTACATACTGCCACACTGATGTAACGATAATCTCAATGGCAATAATTACATACTGCCACACTGATGTAACGATAATCTCAATGGCAATAATTACATACCGCCACACTGATGTAACGATAATCTCAATGGCAATAATTACATACTGCCACACTGATGTAACGATAATCTCAATGGCAATAATTACATACTGCCACACTGATGTAACGATAATCTCAATGGCAATAATTACATACTGCCACATTGATGTAATGATAATCTCAATGGCGATAATTACATACTGCCACACTGATGTAATGATAATCTCAATGGCAATAACTGATGTATGAACATATATAAAAACTGACATGCTAACAAAGATGTAAGAGGGACATAAAGCTACAGTTTGACAAAGGGAAGTTAATGTGACATGTATGTTACTCAAATGCTGAGCTGAGACAATACTTAGCAAGGGCGGTAGATACCTTATATGATAAGTGCATACACAGTGGTTATAGCATGTGAGATGTTTATACAGAGAATTTGTGAATACTATCCGACACCACTGCTGTAGTCTCCACTTCAGCATATATACACATGAAGAAATTATTACCCTCACAGCTATAGTGTTATGCACATCAGTAAGGGATATGTTTTTGCCAATGACTGTTATTTCAACTATAGGAAAGGGGTTTATCACCTATAAACATGTAATAGACAAGCATGTGTTGTATATAGAGGGTGTGTTCAGGTAAGAACACATCAACATGTATTACGATTAACACCGGGGTTCCACAGGAATGTGTTCTCAGCCCACTGTTATTCACCACCCTGACCCATGACTGCTATGCTAAGCACAAGTCCAACCATATCATCAGGTTTGCTGATTACACCACAGTTGTGGGGCTCATCACAAAGGAGGATGAAAGGGTGTACAGAGAGGGGGTGGCATCTCTGATCAGTTGGTGCTAGGGGAACAAACTTGACCTGAATGTAAGCAAGACAAAAGAGATTATCATCGACTTCAGGTAAAGGAGAACAAACCACCCAGTGCTCATTATCAATGGTGAGAGTGTGGAGAGGGTTAAAAGTATGAAATTCCTGGGTGTACACATATCAGAGGATCTCTCATGGTCAGAAAACACCAGCTAACTGGTCAAGAAAGCACACTAAAGCCTCCACTTTTAAGAAGGCTGAAGAAAGCTAAGCTTCCTCCTCATATTCTCTCCACCTTCTATAGATGTACAATAAAAAGCATCCTCACCTGCAACTTCACAGTGTGGTTTGGAGATGCACAGTTACAGAAAGGAAGGCACTACAAAGAGTGGTGAGAGTAGCAGAGAAGGTAACAGGTTCCAGTCTTCCATCGATGCAAAATCATTATTCTGCAAGAAGCATCCGAAGGACCCCCAAAATAATACAGGACAACACATATAAGGACCACCAAAATAATACAGGACAACACATATACTGTGCATGGACTGACCAAAATAATACAGGACAACACATTTCCTTTGCATGGACTGACCAAAATAATACAGGACAACACATTTCCTGTGCATGGACTGACCAAAATAATAGAGGACAACACATATCCTGTGCATGGACTGACGAAAATAATACAGGACAACACGTATCCTGTGCATGCACTGACCAAAATAATACAGGACAACACGTATCCTGTGCATGGACTGACCAAAATAATACAGGACAACACGTATCCTGTGCATGGACTGACCAAAATAATACAGGACAACACGTATCCTGTGCATGGACTGACCAAACTAATACAGGACAACACGTATCCTGTGCATGGACTGACCAAACTAATACAGGACAACACGTATCCTGTGCATGTACTGACCAAACTAATACAGGACAACACATATCCTGTGCATGGACTGACCAAACTAATACAGGACAACACGTATCCTGTGCATGGACTGACCAAAATAATACAGGACAACACGTATCCTGTGCATGGACTGACCAAAATAATACAGGACAACACATATCCTGTGCATGTTCTGACCAAAATAATAGAGGACAACACATATCCTGTGCATGGACTGACCAAAACAATACAGGACAACACATATCCTCTGCATGTACTGACCAAAATAATAGAGGACAACACATATCCTGTGTATGGACTGACCAAAATAATACAGGACAACACGTATCCTGTGCATGGACTGACCAAAATAATACAGGACAACACGTATCCTGTGCATGTACTGACCAAAATAATACAGGACAACACGTATCCTGTGCATGTACTGACCAAAATAATACAGGACAACACGTATCCTGTGCATGTACTGACCAAAATAATACAGGACAACACGTATCCTGTGCATGTACTGACCAAAATAATACAGGACAATACATATCCTGTGCATGTACTGACCAAAATAATACAGGACAACACGTATCCTGTGCATGTACTGACCAAAATAATACAGGACAACACATATCCTGTGCATGGACTGACCAAAATAATACAGGACAAGACGTATCCTGTGCATGGACTGACCAAAATAATACAGGACAACACGTATCCTGTGCATGTACTGACCAAAATAATACAGGACAACACGTATCCTGTGCATGTACTGACCAAAATAATACAGGACAACACGTATCCTGTGCATGTACTGACCAAAATAATACAGGACAACACGTATCCTGTGCATGTACTGACCAAAATAATACAGGACAATACATATCCTGTGCATGTACTGACCAAAATAATACAGGACAACACGTATCCTGTGCATGTACTGACCAAAATAATACAGGACAACACATATCCTGTGCATGGACTGACCAAAATAATACAGGACAAGACGTATCCTGTGCATGGACTGACCAAAATAATACAGAACAACACGTATCCTGTGCATGTACTGACTAAAATAATACAGGACAACACGTATCCTGTGCATGGACTGTTTAAGCATCTGGCAATGGCAAGGAGATATTGCAGCATCTGCTGCAGGACTACAAGATTAGACTTCTGAACTCGGGCACTAGTCCCAGGGGTCTGGACACATATTAAGTCAATTTTTATTTATTTGTGCAATATATACTTACATATATTCCAAGTAAGTGGAATATTTATTATATCCATAGTCAGTATTATTTAACTCACTCAAGTGCAATATTAGACAAATAACTTAGGCATTTCAATCTACAGTGTGTTTTTGTATTACTTTAAATCGGGTGGTTTAACTCAGGGGAGGCTATTCTTTTTGTTTATGAGTGTTGGCAAATGTGTCTACTCTTTCTTGCATGTATTTGGAGTAGTATTGTATTTGTTCATTATATTTATTCCTCTGCTTATATATGTTGTTTCACTTTCCTTTGTAATCTCAAGAATTGAGCTGATGCATGAAATTTCATTTCGGCTACACGTGTGTAGTGCTAAATGACAATAAAGTTTACTTTGACTTTGACTTTAGCCATTTAAATACTAAATGGTAATATAATGACTCTCAACATACATAAGTGACAAATGACAACACAAATCTGATGACATTTCATGATTTCATGTTTTTCATTGGTAAATGCCACACATCGTTATACTGGGCATGCTCACAAGGAATTACAGGGAAGAGTAACATAGCAGTAATTCAATAGCACCAACACGCAAGGAAGTGTCACAACACAGGTTCAGTCACACTTTATGATGACCTGGCAGCATGCCATATAGTAAGAAACATTTTAAGGAAGCCCTCATCCGCCATTATGGTGTACAGTGTGAAGGAAAGAACTGCAGTAATAAAGAAATGTTTGGATGAAGTCATACAATACAGAGTATCATTATTTCAAAAATAAGTAATATCTATGAGCAATGAATGACATGATAAACATTCACATCTTGTCATTTTCAAACACATGCCAGGACAGATAGAGAGCTGCAGGTCAGGCATGGATGCCACAGAATTATGCATATTGGCTGTGTCATGAAGGACAACCTTGAAGGGTTTACAGCACTTTTCAGTCATAAGGGGTATGGATACTCTACCTTGTAGGACAAGGCTTGAAAAAGGTGTCCCTCTAGGGTGAACAACAAAAACCACAATGGAAGTCAACACAAGTGTGATACTCCACCTGTACTGTCATTACATCATATGAGTGTGTCGCAAACAATCTCTTTAAAATAAAAAGAATGAGGAGGCCACTCCCATGGTAAATGGACACATTATAACTGTGAAATGTGAGGCCTCTCCCACGCTAAATGGGCACATTATAACTGTGGAATGGGGAGGCCTCTCCCATGCTAAATGGATACAGTATAACTATGGAATGGGGAAGCCTCTTCCATGGTAAATGTACACATTATAAGTGCGGAATGGGGAGGCCCACCCATGGTAAATGGACACAACTGTGGAATGGAGAGGCCTCTTCCATGGTAAATGGACAGATTATAACTGTGGAATGGGGAAGCCTCTCCCATGGTAAATAGACACATTATAACTGTGGAATGGGGAGGCCTCTCCCACGGTAAATGCACACATTATAACTGTGGAATGGGGAGGCCTCTCCCATGGTAAATGGACACATAACTGTGGTGGATGCCATTCATGCATTACATAATAAGGCCATACCATGCTAGCAGTTGCTGAATGTGGGTTTTGAACACCAGGCCATCTGACTTCACAAAATACATGATATTGTAAAGAATGAATGCACCACGGTAGAAGGGTCACTACAATTGTGAGATATATTGGTATGTCCAGGCATGACATCATGTTATTGCTGCAAGGGATATGTGTGGTTGTAACTGTTGTAGTAAAGCATACAGAATATTGTCTCCTTCCCTCCTGCCAGAGGAGAACGCTTACTACAACTGTTGTGTAAGGAAATGTAATCACGTCATCATTACTCTGAAATAAAAACATTGTTATGTGAGAAATTATCATAGCATTTTGTAAAAAGAATCAAAATCTGTACATGTACACAACAGATGTGTTTGACAACAGTGTTGGTGAGATGTACAGTCACATTAAGACTGACACAACATAGTCTAACCAGTAATAGCTGGATTTGAACTAACTACCTAAGATCACAAGGATTAGTGCCTCAATTGCAAAGACCCCTACTCCAATACTGTCTTACAAATCATCCCCTTTGGTCAAATAAAAAACAGCTGCTTACCATCTACAAGCCGCTGCTGGGGTTAGTTTCTACTCCAATAGTATAGCTAGAACTTGGAATAAAATTCCTATATCAGTCAGGTATATCACATACCTTCATCTTTTCAGACCATTACTAAAAGACTTCATCTCTGCTTCCTGGCTTTGCCCTGCTCTTCATCTGGGACATAGATCTCTAACACACTTCCTCACCTTTCTTATACCTCCCTTTACAGTGCTAAATCACTTAGCCCACTTTTTTCCTTCCAATACCTCACGTTATTGTACTTCTTAAACTACTATACGTACTTCTAATTAGCACAACCAAATTACTATTCCATTACTACTTCCCCGTTAACGCTCAAACTTACTTATCTATTAATACCTCACTCTATTGTAATTCTTAAATTACTCCTACTTATCTTATACACCATTCTTCTGTCTGTAAAGTCTTAGTATGAGGCTTGTAAATTTAATGTTTGAGAATATCAATACATATTTTATTATACTATTATGCTATGTATTCCCTGAAACTGCATTATAACATTTGTAATTGTAAATATTGATTGCATTAATTATGATACCTTGGAGATTTTCTCCTCGGGCCTCCACTGAAAAAGGGCACCTGTGCTCAGTTGAACTTTTCTGGTGAACAAATGTCAATAAATAAATAAGTGCCTCACAACGTTCTGTACAACTGTGACAAAGCACAGACGAATTGATGATATCACCATTGTTTATTATCTGGACTTTTATGCTAAAAAGTGATCAAAGGGCACAATAACAATGGACAGCCATACATCATATATGTATTTGAAAAGTAGGATACATGGTATGAGAGGGAAAGACAAACAACTGGACTTAAACCCCCTACCTAAGGAGGTACACAATCTACAAAGCACGGTATCAAAGTCACACAGCACAGGAGAAGTCATACTACAACTGTGAGATAGTGTAATGATGTAAGCATTATGCAGTGGTGGCTGGTGAATTCAAATCAAAGGGGGGTGGGCTGCAGGAGACAGCTGAATGGGTGGGGCCAATGGGAAGGGGTGTGTCCAACTAGAAAGTGGTGGAGCTATGCTAAAAACTGCAAAATCTGGGGCTTTAATTAAATACGCTGCCCTGGGTGCCACTGTCAAACTGTCAGTTTGAGAGTCTAATCAAGACAAAATGAATTGTACAAGAAAAAAAATATTTCAATGCACTGGCTACATGACAGCTTATTTAATATCTAGATGGAAACAAAAAGATTGCGAGGCATGAAAAAATACATTACTTTTTAAATACATTACTGAGACAGCTGCGGTGGTGTAGCGGTAGCGTTGTCGCCTCACAGCAAGAGGTTCTCCCGTTCGAGTCTCGGCTGGAGCGCCTTCTGTGTGGAGTCTGCATGTCCTCCCCGTGGTCGAGTGGCATTCGAAAGACATGCATGAATGGGAGTGCCTTCGTTGAAGGTTGGGCATCAAGCTGGCACCTCGGTAATGTGAAAATCTACTGCCAATCATCAGCGGACCGGAGTTCCACTGTGGTGACTCCTAACTGGGAAAAGTCGAAGGAACAACTGGAATGCCAGTCAAAATCAAGAATAAAAAAACAAGCAGCACTCAACTCTGCCATTATGTAACCATTGTGGTGCCAAGAATGTCTTTCTTCTGGGGATACTATGATTTGTTAAACACTCTGCCACTGTAAATCCATCTCCTAAATGGAAATCTACATAACCATGGTTGTAAGGTAGCCAACTGCAAATGACAATAATCACAGTCAGACTATGTAAGCACAGACAGACTTGAGCCACCTACCTATCTAGTTACACAATCTACAGAGACTGCAGTATCAGCAGTGCTACAAAGGAATTCTGAGTACAAGTGAAGCATACAGCATCTATGAGGGATGACATCAGCAGTGTATCACCAAGGAGATGTGAGTGTTAAAATGACTTTTAGAGACATCTAGCTTGTAAATGTTGCCACAACAAATGTATTTGTCAACCAATCCTGACTCCATCTGCAGCCATATACATGCTCGTAGAGGGTAATTGCTGCTGTATTCAAGCCTCCTACATATCTAGTTTCACATTTTAGAGAATAGTGTAAGAACTGCTAGAGATACAGAAGTCTGATGTTTAAAGTGTGAGAACGCACTTTAGAAATAATGACCTCATCAGTACGTAGGACAGAAGATGTTGTTATGAAAAGTGGGATAAGTGGATGGAGGACTCATCTGCCTGTCTAAACGTTTCCCCATGTGGAAGTGGATTGATTTCAGTTGTTGAAGAAGTCATACGTACCTGACTCTACAGCCCCATACAGGCAAGCTCAACACTGTGAGATTCGAACATCCTACTAGTTACATATTCTACAGGTTATTGCATTAAACATGCATGCTACAATAGAAGTCCAACTACATGTGAGCCATACGTCATCTTTGATGGGATGACATCACCACTTTGTTGTAGAAACACTGTTATGGTTAGACGGAATACTGTGGTAAAATCACAAGTATTGACAGCATGGACCACAACACCCCAGCAGTTTAGTCTCAGCATCAAAATGCCATAAACCAAGGAGGGCAACCTGCATTCATTCCATGGAAGGCATACGATGAACTCAATCAAAAACAAATGCAGGCAGCCTGAATCACTACAGTATGTCCTATGCAGCCCGAGTGAAAAAACTCCGGCTGTACCCAGTGGCATATCTCTTACTCAGAGGTGATCTCTGCCTGACTTACAAAGCCATGTCCAACTCAGAATTGATGGACAAGCTCCACCTAAAGAAATCCAAGTCACTGCATGCCACGTACTCTAGTGAGCTAAACCTCACCACAATAATAAACAGAACATGCTGGAGGGATAGATTCCTGTCACAGAGACTCCCCATGCTTTGGAACAAAATTCCAAACTACATTAGGCAGAGCCCCTCACTAACACTCTTCAAGAGAAACCTTGATGAGTGGATGGTAATACACCCCTGGGATCACTTCATTGGCTCTGCTTGACAGAGGATCAGTTAATTAATCAATGGGGCGGCGAAAGCCGGCACACTCTGGTTATACTTATAAATGCCTTCGGGCAGATAGCCTAGTACCTACCTATGAACTTATGAACCTATGAACAGACACATGGTGGGCAATTTATAATGCAGAAACTTACTTTCACCATCTCCACAAGGTCCTGGAATATCAGTAATCATATCTTCACACAACACAAAGTTAACACAAAGGTTCTTCAGAATGTACCGCATCAGCTTACACACACACACACATGCACACATGCACACACACACACACACACACACACACACACACACACACACACACACACACACACACACACACACACACACACACACACACACACTATTAAGAGGCTCATGAATTCTGAGAAATAGTACATATTGAGTAAGTCCAAAGGTTTGCATTTCCTGAGGTGAGGAATCATGTATGAGAAATCCAGAACGATTGAACCTACTGAATAAGCACTGGCTCTTGGGAATCAGGAGTGTCTTAATAGGGTGTGTGTCTGTGTGTCCGTATATATGCGTGTGTGTGTGTGTGTGTGTGTGTGTGTGTGTGTGTGTGTGTGTGTGTGTGTGTGTGTGTGTGTGTGTGTGTGTGTGTGTGTGTGTGTGCGTGTTTGTGTGCGTGTGTGTGTACGTGTGTGTGTGTATATGTGTGGGTGTGTATGTGAATTTATATATATTGTGCTGCTGCGGTACATCCTGAGGAATATTTGTGTTGTGTAAGGATATTATTAATGACACACTGAGACCTTGGTGAAAGTAGACTTCTGCATTTTAAAGTGCCCACCATGTGTCCATTCATGTACTGCACTGAGTCAGGCTGCCTGCATTCATTTTTCCCTTGTGATCGGCTTTTGCCTTCCATGGAATGAATGCAGGTTGCCCTCCTGGCTTTTCAGCATTTTGATGCTGCAACCAGACTGCTGGGATGTTGTGGTCCACTTCATTAATACTTGTGACCTTACCAAAATATTCTGGTGGATGCCAGATGACAGTTCTAGACAACACGTCACCTGACTGGAATCTTGCACATTGTAAGTTTGAGCATTCTAATGCATTATGAAGTCTACACAGACATGGGAGTTACTGCTGAGTTACTGCTATGTTTGAACCACCTGCCTATCTAGTTACACATTCATGTGATTACTGTATGAATAGCAAGCACCACAGAAGTCTGACTTCCATAGTGTGAGAGTGCACTTCAGAAGAATGACCTCATAAGTGTATTGTAGAGAAGACGTTGTTGTGAAAGGTGGGATACGAGATAGTGGAGTCATCTAGCAGTTTAAAATGTTTCTAGAGTGGAAGTTGATTGAGCTGTGGTGGAGGACATGCTCATCTGCCTCTATACACCCTGCACATCACACACATAAGTTTCCCACAGTAAGAATCAAACCTCCTACCTATCTAGTTATACAATCTAGATTACAAAGTATTAGTCAAAAGTGCCACAGAAGAAGTCTGACTCTTAAGGAAAGAAAGCGCAATTTGACAAGATTATCTCCTCATATTGCAGAGTGGATGTTTCTGTTTAAAGTGGGATAAAGTGCAGATGGAGGTGTGTGCAAAGTGAAATACATTCAACTCAGTGGAAGTGGACACAGCACATTTGATACTGAAGCATTGCTTACCTGTTACTGTACCCCCTCAAAACACACACACACACACACACACACACACACACACACACACACACACACACACGTTAAGGATCAACTCTCCCACCTATCAAGTTTCGCAGTCTAGCGATCACACTATTAGATGCAAGCACCACAGGAGAAGTCTGAGTTTAATTATATGAAAAATTACATTTGTAATTAGTAAACATTTCACTGTTTGGAACAGATTACACTGTGCATTCCATGTTTTGGGACAAATGCATATCCCTGCATAGGACATTGTAATGTTCACTGTGATTATCCCATGAAATTACATACTTCTCTGCTACAATTTATATACTATCCTTCATGTACACTGCGCTTTTGTGAGGGACATGTACCTGTTTCACAGTATGGGATGCCAATGACAACCACAGTTGTAAACCAGTGGATTATCAATCAAGCATTCCTGCTGCTTCATTTCAGGATCATTGCACACTTTTCTTGTCCAGTACTTGCACAATGGACATTGATGAGACAGACACTTCCTACATAGGGCAGTGCACTGCAGTATAACAGTGATGGATTATGTGTAAATATGTTAAACAACGTTGTAATAGAGTTGCAAATGTAACAATCGGAGTGCAGACATACATTAACAGGCTGAATTAATTGAGTCAACATCATTCTGAAGTCAAGATAACTTTTAGTCAAAATTCAGTACAGACATACAAACGTGCAACCTAAACAAATAATTATTTGTTGTAATTTTTTACTCTCCACCTAAAGTGCATGCACTTCCAAGCTCAGTTGCTCTGCTGATGGCAAAGTGTTAGCTTATGCATAATCATATCTTGAGGTGTTGAACTTACAATGGGAATTAGCAGTAGTCCATGGTGCTATTTGCCGACTTTTGCATAAAGAAGCATTATGCTCATACAAACATATGCAAATCTGCTGGAATAGATATGTGTTATGTTCATGTTTCACATCTCATGATTTACACATTTGTCATGACAGTTACAGTTAGTTGATCCTTATATGAATGCTACAGGTGTATTATGAAATGCATGAGGGACCAAACATATTATTGCTGGAGGAAACTTAACTTATGAAAACATTTTGGAATCAAAGGGGTATATTGAATGGCACAGAAGTGATAGGAAGAGATGGACAATTGGTGGCAGGAATTCACAATACAGACATAATGACACATTAGTTAATGTTTAATTTCTGCACATTGTGTTATGTTATTGCTTGATTTATCAGCATAATATTTCAGGCAAGATCTGTGTAAGATGGGCTTCACAAAAGGGAGAAGGCATATTAGTATAGCAGCAGGATACCAGCATGTTAAGGAAAGGTGTGGCCAACATTTACACTCACAGGAGTCATACAAAACATTCAAAACCAACTTTGCATACTTCTACATTCAAATCTTGAGACCATTCCAAGACAAACCTACAGACCTGAGTATTATCTAAACACACCACTTAGGAAGTCACACTTCACACAGTTCCCATGTGACAGCAGATTGCAGAAAAGGAGAATGCATGTGTTACCCTTCATTACCTCCTTGACAGGTGTAAGCTGTACATTCAGCTCTTCAGCTTGTTGAAAAGTAGATCAACCAGATGACACCTAGCTAAGCTCAGCAGAGTAATGCGGCTGAAGGGGAAAACTCAAGATTTTGTCATAAGCTGTGGACTTCCCTTCATACATCGTGCAAACGCAGAGGAGGAAGATTAATGACAAAGAAGGATGAAGATACATAGACAGAGTGAGAGGGAGGCAGGAACCAAGCAGTTTACAACAGAAGTAGGATGATGTTGACAAATAATAATATGTAGGTAACAGCTACACATACACTAGTGCACTAAAAACAGTCAGTACACTTAGCTAGTGCCTGGATTAGAAGCCTTGAATGTCAGCAAAGATCAGAGCATAATCATGTTTGCCACAAAGAAATTCCTACTTCACACACCTTGAATAACACAAGTGACAACTTAATGAAGCAGAAGAGGTGAACAGCTAGAGGTGGAGAGAGGGATAGCAACAATATGTTTTTGTGGGACATGTTGCACTATGTGTTTTGGTGTGTTACTCTTACTTATTATGTCATCATAGGATCATAGGAAGTTACTAGTTTACTGGCCCTGAGACCCTTACAAACCTAGCCAAGAATTTAGCCCATGTTCCAACAAGTTAGCTCCCTGTGCCACTGTCCAGCAGGGATACAGATGGAATCTCAGGGGAGTATTTTCTGTTCCCCATCCAGTTATCCAGGTTGCACTTAAAAAGGGTTAATGAGGTACTCTGCTTGACATGACAAAAGGGGGAGTCTCTGGGACAGAAATCTGTCCCGCCAACAAGTCCTATTGATGTCACAGACCAGGTTAAGGTCACGCATTTGGATTACTCAAGTTGAGCTTGACTTGCTGATATGCAGTAGTCCCATCAAGGCAGGGTCTGAGATTGCTTTGTATGCCAGACAGATCACCTCTGAGGAGTCTGTGGGAGACTGAGTAGTGGGACAGGGCCTTTAGCCTATCTATGTAGGGTAGATGTTTGAGACCCTGGATTCTCCTGGTGAGGAACCTCTGTGATCTGTCCAGCTGCTGCATGTGCCTTGTGAGGTACATGCCAAAAGGGGCATTGTACTCAATAATGGGTCTTATAAAGGAAGAATACAGGGAATATATGACCACCTTGTGCCTGGATGAGATACCCTTACTAATGAGGTGGGCCATGTAGAAAGCGTTCCATACAATGAAGGCAATACTATGGTCAAAAGTTAATTTGCTATCAACTTGGGTGCCCAGGTCCCTCACGACTGATTGCATGCTTAGGACCTTATTATTAATGTGATCATTTGTGGGGACATCACTCTCCCAAAAGGGAATGATGATGCATTTTTTAGCATTCAGTTTGAGACCATGGCACCAGTCATTATTAAACTGTAATGCTCTGTAAGGTAAAGTGCTTACTACAGGGAGCCAGAAGGGGCAGGAGATACAACCGCCATTATGACATAAGCAGGATAAGCATGGCTTACTATGTCTCCCTGTTGGGGCTGCAGTGTTCTGCAAACAATGTCTTGCTGTTCTGTTCAAATGGTATGTTAATGAAATGTATATGGAGAGAAATACAGATGTTTGCAGTTAACTGTATGACAGGAATAGGAAATGTCATGAAAAAAAACAAAGATGTAATCAAACCTATTACACCATACAAAAACATCAGCCTACAAACAGGGGAAATTATCTCAACATGCCACATAAGAACTTCCAATTCATTACACCCAGCAGCCACAGAACTGTTATAGTAACTGTTTCACAGTAGTGCTGTTACGCTGTATTCCTATAGCACAGTAGATTTAAGCACGTTTCATGAAAGTAAACAAACTATTGTTGCCACAATGAAACCTTTTGCCACAGGAAATTAAACAGCATTCACTGTCACTCAGCACTGGTGCACAATGCCAACCTCCTTGCAAATGCTGAGGACAAAAACTGAAGGCTTTTCCATGAGCCATTTCTGGCCATGTGGGTTGTGTGTCATTTGTTTTTTTTTTTTGACTAGATTAAACATGTGAAAAAGGGGTTGCTAGGACACTGGTGAAAATGGGGGAGGGGCATGCAGATGGTAGGATACAGGGGAAATACAGGAATTTGCAGGAGCATGGTGAAAGAGCACCACAGCTGTCCACTTCTTTAGAACATAAATGTACAATTGCACAAAGAATTTCATGAGCTTTGAAGACACGTAGGTGAAGAATAATTAAAAGAAGACACATAGGTGAAGAATAATTGAAAGGAAAGTTTGAACAATGAAAGGGTATAAGTAGCAACACATTCATCCTCTTCACTTGAGCTTGCCCACCAGTAGAATAATTTTTGTGACAGATTGTTAGGACTTCAACTTTTATATTTAAACTCATACATATCACATATTGTTCTTACTACAGGGAATGTTTGATTTTACAACAGCAGCACATCCATAGAACAAAATGAATGTCATTATTTATTATGACTTCCATCAGTAAAATTATCTGTAAACAGGATTCAAACCCTACATCCCCTGTCCTCTTACTCTAAGTCACTTTATTTACACCTTCTGCCACATTGCATTCCCTGCAGTCATTATTATTCAGGGTGCTGATGGCCAGGCTTACTTCTGATACTAAAGGCACAGCAAATCAAATTTTTCACTTTTTCCGTTAAGCTGTAAAATTGTGTGCTGCCAAGCAACATGCAAATGCCAAAGGCAATAATAAAAAAAAAAAAAAAAAAATTGTTTTGGATAACAACTGAAAATAACATGAAATGAACTGAAGTGTATATCTAGCAATGAGCAAAAAACGGGCTCTTTTAAGCCCAGTGGACTTTCCTGGTAAACAAATGCAACAAATAAATAAATAAATTAATTAAATAAATACATAAATAAATAAATAAATAAATAAGTAGTGCCTTTTCACATCTCCTTGCCACATCACAACTATCATTTCTATCTCACAATATCGGTACTTTAAGTAATGCCATAGTAATGGCAAATAGCACAGGGAACAACTGAAATGCTGCCATTTTTGACATAACACGTACAATTTAATAGTGACATAATTTCAAATGGCATATCTGTCTGTCTATCTGTCAGGAATAGTGATGTAGTCCACATGTCATATTACATTTTTTGTGTTACCACAACTTATGGTGTTTCAGATTTCACCTCCTCCATATCACATGTCCTTAGCAATACTGTGATTACTTGAGTTTCCCACCACAACACACTCATACACCAATATGTGTCAATATTTATTATGACCTACCTCAGTAAAATTATCTGTAAGCACATTTTGAACCCTGCATCACCTGCACTGTTTCCCTAAGTTCACTTCATTTACACCTTCTGCCACAGAGACAGATAGCTGACAGCTTGAATGTATTCACTCAGTACTGTCCAGAGTGCTGAGGAAAGCATACCAGTGTCAGTCTCTGTTGTGATACTGATGGCATTCCAAATTAACTTTGTCAGTTTTTACCTTAGGAAGTGAACTGCCATACACTGCTACTGACCACTGCCAGTCAATGGAGTACAATGCCAAATGATATAAAAGGGATAAAGGAAAAAAAAATACAGATTTTTAAACCACTATTTTAAATGTTGATTTCAGATGTTTCCTCAACTTTGCTTTCTTGCAACAGTAATCTGCATGGATTTTAACCATCAAAACAGGGTATTAAAAACACTCATTTGTGATTATTTCCCATGTATACCACAGACACAGACAAGTATTAGCAAGAAGAAAAAGCAGATTAGATGTTCTCAAAATGTGACACTGTATCAAGTGACATTCAAAGTGGAACAAAACAAGTTCTGAAAGTTGCCCTTTGTTATTTTCTAGTGCATGTCTGAAGGAGTCAGATAGTGGCAACAGTTAGGATAGCCATATATTTTCACAGTATTAAACAAAGAGAACAAAGACTGCAGTTTCATTCCTTTCTTTAATTAGGGTGCCTCATTCCATTATCTGTGCTTTCCTAAGAACAAAGCTATTTCATTTTTATTACCTATGGTATCTGTATCAATGAATAATGTACTCCCTTGAATAAGCACAATGTTTTTAAAAAAGAGGCAGGAGCTTTGGTCATAAAACCAGTATTTGAATGGTAGGAATGCTCCTCTCCTAACTCAATGTACTTTCAGACTTTTTGGTACATCCCTTCTCCCTGACTCACTCCTCAGTTACATCACAGAGGAGAGACTGTAAAACACTGTTTCTGCATTCAGACTAATTACTGACACCTGCAAGCCATTAGCAGGTAATACTTCTCAATGCTCATCCCCGCAGTGCTAGAACACTTGCATGCAATCATGTAGGTCTTTACACCATGCTTACATTCCCTGCATTTAGTGCATATTCTGCTAATGATTAACACCTCATTTCCATACTCACAGTATTCAGGGGGCTGAATCTGCACTATACAAAGGTAAACATATAGTTAAGAATCTTCTGTCATAGTGGGGAGACTATTTGGATTCAGAGAGCTTGATACTGCTATATACAGTTTGAGTGGATTTATCTACTTTCCAAACTGCTTTCTTGCCAAGGTATGTTGCTGTTTTTTAGAATGCTTTTAGTTTGACATTAATGATGGATTTGATTTTTTTGTTCCTGCTCACTTGTGAATGATTGGTTATATAATTGTTGAACCTCATTGTATTTCAGTTACTGTTGCAAGTAATACAAAATAAGCAGTAGGTATTTAATTCTTGCTTATTGCTATACTTGTACAAATGATGGCATAATTGACCTATTTAATGGCTTATATACAGTGGTTAACTGAAATGTTTGATGCACAGTACTGGGTAAACTACAAGGCTGTATATTGAAGACATCAGTCATGTAAGTTATTACTGACATAAGTGTCTCTGCTTAGGGACATATACAAGTTTTCACATGAGAGTACTTGGTTATATCAAATTTGTTTCAGGTACAACTTGTGTCCTTGGTGGTTATCTCTGTCTGATGCTATCAGAACCCAGTCCTTACATGATCCATTAAAGGTTGTGGAGTATGACAGGCATCGGTTTTCATATCTGTATGTGTATAAGATCTTAAGCTTTAACCTTGGTAGCCCTGGCTGTCCTTGTTGAAGCTGTTTCCTGAGAACAATATTGTGTAACATGGCATAAGCTGTGACTATTTGGGTGGAGGTGCCTGGGTCATACTGCAGGGCACTTCCTGATATGTCTAGACACCTGAATCTTGATTTGAGCAATCCATTCACACATTCTATGACATTCCTAGTATGTACACAGGTCTGATTGTGTCCCTACTCAAGTGGGGTTGTATGAGTTTTTATGGGTACTACAAGTATGAGCTCCAGTGTTTCTGACAGTGATGTCCTGCATTTATGTAATTTAAAATAAATATACCGGTGTTTCTTCCAACTTTTTAAAACATGTTTTTTTTTTCCTTTGGCTGCTTAGTCCCAATGGTACATTTTCAGGTGCCTAAGCAGCAAGACATTTCCCCGTGGTACATTTGACTGGGGACACATGGCTCAAGTGACAGTTAGCCGCAGAGAAATATGGCTGTTTGCAAATTCCCTGTCAGCAAAGAGAATAATGTGTTGCCATGCCCACAACTTCAAGAACAAAAGTCACAGGGGAAGAACAATGTCCATGGTCCCCAAGGCAAACTGGTGCACCAGCATGGAACTATCCAGACATACAGAATGCAGCAAAATGGAGCAACATCATGGTAACATCCAGACATAGAGCATGCAGTAAAATGGTACATCAATGTGGCACTATCCAGACATACAGCATGCAGCAAACTTGTGCACCACCATGGTACTATGCAGACACAGAGAATGCAGCAAACCATCATGGCACTATCCAGACATAGAGCATGCAGTAAAATGGTGCATCAGTGTGGCACTATCCAGACATAGAGCATGCAGCAAAATGGTGCACCATCATAGCACTATCCAGACATACAGCATGCAGCAAAATGGTGCACCATTATGGTACTATCCAGACATACAGCATGCAGAAAACTGGTGCACTAGTGTGGAATGATCCAGACAGAGCATGCAGAAAAATGGTGCACCATCATGGCACTATCCAGACATAGACCATGCAGCAAAATGGTGCATCAGTGTAACACTATCCAGACATACAGCATGCAGCAAAATAGTGCATCAGCATGGCACTATCCAGATAAAGGGCATGCAGAAAAATGGTGCCCAATCATGGTACTATCCAGACACAGAGCATGAAGCAAAATGATGCATCAGCGTGGCACCATCCAGACACAGAGCATGCAGACAAATGGTGCACCATCATGGTACTACCCAGACACAGAGCATACAGCAAAATGATGCATCAGCGTGGCACTGCCCAGACATAGAGCACGCAGAAAAATTGTGCACCATCATGGCACTATCCAGATATAGAGCATGCAGCAAAATGGTGCGCCATCATGGCACTATCCAGACATAGAGCATGCAGCAAAATGGTGCATTAGCATGGTACTATCCAGACACAGAGCATGCAGCAAAATGGTGCATCAGCATGGCACTATCCAGATACAGAGCATGCAGAAAAATGGGGCACCATCATGGTACTATCCAGACACAGAGCATGCAGCATAATGGTGCATCAGTGTGGCACTATCCAGACATAGAGTATGCAGAAAAGTAGAGCACCATCATGACACTATCCAGACATAGAGCATGCAGCAAAATGGTGCACCATCATGATACTATCCAGATATAGGGCATGCAGCAACATGGCGCATCAGCATGGCACTACCCAGATACAGAGCATGCAGCAAAATGGTGCACCAGCATGGTACTATCCAGACACAGAGCATGCAGCAAAATGGTGCACCATCATGGTACTATCTAGACCTAGAGCATGCAGCAAAATGGCACATCAGTGTGGCACTATCCAGATACAGAGCATGCAGCAAAAGGGTGCACTAGCATGGCACTAAAGTTTGTAACTGATTTTAGTGGGGATTCATTTGTTCTTAAGAAAATTATGGAAATGGAATGGATGAAATTTACCAGTATTTCAGACCTTAAATTAGACTCCAGTATTCCCCTGAAATGTAGCTTTAGGAAAAGTAGGAACATTAAAGATTTATTGGAAGGTAATAAAGTTATGACAGGTAAGGAGGGTAGGAACAGAAAAGGTACATTTAAGTGTAGAAGGTTTTCACAGTGTCCACAAATTAGTACTATGAAAGGTATAGTTCCGGAATCAAGGGGGAAGATAATTATAGGCAAAGTAAACAGCACATGTGAGAGGAGTACTAGGTTGGTGTATATTGCAACATGTGGTTCCTGTCAAGCATTTTATGTCTGAAAAACTGAAAGAAAGTTAAGAAAGAGAATACATGACACATTAATGCTATACTAACTAAAAAACACAATAATGCTTTATATAAACACACCTTAGATTGTTTTGAGGCCAAGTTTCAGTTTTTTGTAGTAGTGGAAATTCACAAGGATTTAATGGGTGCAGTGGCATAGCTAGAGTTTGTGCCACCCAGGGCTGTCTTTGAGTTTGCTGCCCTTCCCCCTCACAAAATCATGGTTGAATGGGGCTCCCCCTTACACAGCTGTTCCACATGCAGCTAATCCAATGTCCCATTGCTTGGCTATTTTGCATCATTTATCATAAACACTGTAATGTGCATACTGCTTTACTTCTACAGTGATTATATGGATTTCATTTAAAACTTTTATTTTACATTTTACAGCACAAACACTAATAGACATCTGCTAAACAAAACAATACTGTCTCACAATGAAAATAGACTTAGCATTAAAACTTCTCTGCCCTTGAAACTCACATTCATTGAAACACATTGAAACCTACATTCAAAGAAAATGCATATGGCCAGTGGTGGATAAAGATTACCTTTGGGCTTTCAAATCATAGGCTCCTTGCACAGAAAACATACATCTGTTCTATGATACACCTTCCTGATTGTATTATATTCCTCTTATAATGCAGCACACTTGTTAGAGTGAGTTTTAAATTTATTGTTTTGACACTGGTTCAGTTGCATGTGTAGGGAATTAGAAAAAAAATCTTGTAAAGTTGATTTTGGCCCTTTGGCTGCTTAGTCCCAATGGTACATTTTCAGGTGCCTAGGCAGCGAGACATTTCCCTGTGGTACATTTGACTGGGGACACATAACTCAAGTGACAGTTAGCCGCAGAGAAATATGGCTGTTTGCAAATTCCCTGTCAGCAAAGAGAAGAATGTTTTGCCATGCCTACAACTTCAAGAACAAAAGTCACAGGGGGAAAATATTGTCCATGGTCCCCAAGGCAAACTGGTGCACCAGAATGGAACTATCCAGACATACAGCATGCAGCAAAATGGAGCACCATCATGGTACCATCCAGACAAAGAGCATGCAGTAAAATGGTGCACCATCATGTCACTATCCAGACATAGAGCATGCAGTAAAATGGTGCATCAGTGTGGCACTATCCAGACATCCAGACATAGAGCATGCAGCAAAATGGTGCATCAGCATGCCACTATCCAGACATACAGCATGCAGCAAAATGGTGCCCCATCATGGCCCTATCCAGACATACAGCATGCAGCAAAATGGTGCACCATTATGGTACTATCCAGACATACAGAATGCAGCAAACTGGTGCACCAGTGTGGCACTATCCAGACACAGAGAATGCAGCAAACCATCATGGCACTATCCAGACATAGAGCATGCAGTAAAATGGTGCATCAGTGTGGCACTACCCAGACATAGAGCATGCTGCAAAATGTTGCACCATCATGGTACTATCCAGACATAGTGCATGCAGTAAAATGGTGCATCAGTGTGGCACTATCCAGACATACAGCAAACTGGTGCACCATCATGGTACTAACCAGACACAGAGAATGCAGCAAACCATCATGGCACTATCCAGACATAGAGCATGCAGTAAAACGGTGCATCAGTGTGGCACTATCCAGACATACAGCATGCAGCAAACTGGTGCACCATCATGGTACTATCCAGACACAGAGAATGCAGCAAACCATCATGGCACTATCCAGACATAGAGCATGCAGTAAAATGGCGCATGAGTGTGACACTATCCAGACATAGAGCATGCAGCAAAATGGTGCACCATCATGGTACTATCCAGAAATACAGCATGTGGCAAACTGGTGCACCAGTGTGTCACTATCCAGACATAGAGTATGCAGCAAAATGATGCACCATCATGGCTCTATCTAGACATACAGCAAGCAGCAACATGGTGCATCAGCGTGGCCATATCCAGATACAGAGCATGCAGCAAAATGGTGCACCAGCATGGTACTATCCAGACACAGAGCATGCAGCAAAATGGTGCACCATCATGGTACTATCCAGACATAGAGCATGTAGCAAAATGGTGCCCCATTATGGTACTATCCAGATATACAACATGCAGCAAACTGGTGCACCAGTGTGGCACTATCCAGACATAGAGTATGCAGCAAAATGGTGCACCATCATGGCACTATCCAGACATAGACCATGCAGCAAAATGGTGCATCAGCATGGCACTATCCATAGAGCATGCAAAAAATGGTGCACCATCATGGCACTATCCAGATATAGAGCATGCAGCAAAATGGTGCACCATCATTACACTATCCAGACACAGAGCATGCAGCAAAATGTTGCATCAGCGTGGCACTATGCAGACACAGAGCATGCAGCAAAATGGTGCATCAGCATGGCACTATCCACATACAGAGCATGCAGAAAAATGGTGCACCATCATGGCACTATCCAGATACAGAGCATGCAGCAAAATGGTGCACCATCATGGCACTATCCAGACATAGAGCATGCAGCAAAATGGTGCATTAGCGTGGCACTATCCAGACACAGAGCATGCAGCAAAATGGTGCATCAGCATGGCACTATCCAGATACAGAGCATGCAGAAAAATGGTGCACCATCATGGTACTATCCAGACACAGAGCATGCAGCAAAATGGTGCATCAATGTGGCACTATCCAGACATAGAGCATGCAGAAAATGGTGCACCATCATGGCACTATCCATACACAGAGCATGCAGCAAAATGGTGCACCATCATGATACTATCCAGACATAGAGCATGCAGCAACATGGTGCATTAGCGTGGCACTATCCAGATACAGAGCATGCAGCAAACTGGTGCACCATCATGGTACTATCCAGACATAGAGCATGCAGCAAAATGGCACATCAGTGTGGCACTATCCAGATACACAGCATGCAGCAAAAGGGTGCACTAGCATGGCACTAAAGTGTGTAACTTATTTTAGTGGGGATTCATTTGTTCTTAAGAAAATTATGGAAATGGAATGGATGAAATTTACCAGTATTTCGGACCTTAAATTAGACTTCAGTATTCCCCTGAAATGTATCTTTAGGAAAAGTAGGAACATTAAAGATTTATTGGAAGGTAATAAAGGTATGACAGGTAAGGAGGGTAGGAACAGGAAAGGTGCATTTAAGTGTAGAAGGTTTTCACAGTGTCCACAAATTAGTACTATGAAAGGTATAGTTCCGGAATCAAGGGGGAAGATAATTATAGGCAAAGTAAACAGCACATGTGAGAGGAGTAGTGGGTTGGTGTATATTGCAACATGTGGTTCCTGTCAAGCATTTTATGTCTGAAAAACTGAAAGAAAGTTAAGAAAGAGAATACATGAACACATTAATGCTATACTGACTAAAAAACACAATAAGTCTTTATATAAACACATCTTAGATTGTTTTGAGGCCAAGTTTCAGTTTTTTGTTCTAGAGGAAATTCACAAGGATTTAAGGGGTGCAGTGGCATAGGTAGAGTTTGTGCCACCCAGGGCTGTCTTTGAGTTTGCTGCCCTTCCCCCTCACAAAATCATGGTTGAATGGGGCTCCCCCTTACACAGCTGTTCCACATGCAGCTATTCCAATGTCCCATTGCTTGGCTATTTCGCATCATTTGCCATAAACACTGTAATGTGCATACTGCTTTACTTCTACAGTGATTATATGGATTTCATTTAAAACTTTTATTTTACATTTTATAGCACAAACACTAATAGACATCTGCTAAACAAAACAATACTGTCTCATAATGAAAATGGACTTAGCATTAAAACTTCTCTGCCCTTGAAACTCACATTCATTGAAACACATTGAAACCCACATTCAAAGAAAATACATCTGGCCAGTGGCGAATAAAGATTACCTTTGGGCTTTCAAATCATAGGCCCCTTGCACACAAAACATACATGTGTTCTTTGATACACCTTCCTGATTGTATTATATTCCTGTTATAATGCAGCACACTTGTTAGAGTCAGATTTGAATTTATTGTTTTGACACTGGTTCAGTTGCGTGTGTGGGGAATTAGAAAAAAATCTTCTAAAGTTGATTTTGATCCTTTGGCTGCTTAGTCCCAATGGTACATTTTTGGGTGCCTAGACAGCGAGACATTTCCCTGTGGTGCATTTGACTGGGGACACATGGCTCAAATGAAAGTTAGCTGCAGAGAAATATGGCTGTTTGCAAATTCCCTGTCAGCAAAGAGAAGAATGTGTTGCCATACCCACAACTTCAAGAACAAAAGTCACAGGGGGAAAACAATGTCCATGGTCCCCAAGGCAAACTGGTGCACCAGCATGGAACTATCCAGACATACATCATGCAGCAAAATCGAGCACCATCATGGTACCATCCAGACATACAGCATGCAGCAAACTGGTGCACCATCATGGTACTATCCAGACACAGAGCATGCAGCAAAATGGTGCACTATCATGGCACTATCCAAACACAGAGCATGCAGTAAAATGGTGCATCAGCGTGGCACTATCCAGACATAGAGCATGCAGGAAAATGGTGCCCCATCATGGCACTATCCAGACATACAGCATGCAGCAAAATTGTGCACCATTATGGTACTATCCAGACATATAGCATGCAGCAAACTGGTGCACCAGTGTGGCACTATCCAGACATAAAGTATGCAGCGAAATGGTGAACTATCATGGCACTATCCAGACATAGATCATGCGGCAAAATGGTGCATCAGCATGGCACTATCTAGACATACAGCATGCAGCAAAATAGAGCATCAGCGTGGCACTATCCAGATACAGAGCATGCAGAAAAATGGTGCACCATCATGGTACTATCCATACACAGAGCATGCAGCAAAATGGTGCATCAGCGTAGCACTATCCAGACATAGAACATGCAGAAAAATGGTGCACCATCATGGCACTATCCAGATATAGAGCATGCAGCAAAATGGTGCACCATCATAACACTATCCAGACATACAGCATGCAGCAACATGGCGCATCAGTGTGGCACTATCCAGATACACAGCATGCAGAAAAATGGTGCACCATCATGGTACTATCCAGACACAGAGCATGCAGCAAAATGGTGCATCAGCATGGCACTATCCAGATACAGAGCATGCAGCAAAAGGGTGCACCAGCATGGCACTAAAGTTTGTAACTGATTTTAGTGGGGATTCATTTGTTCTTAAGAAAATTATAGAAATGGAATGGATGAAATTTACCAGTATTTCAGACCTTAAATTAGACTCCAGTATTCCCCTGAAATGTATCTTTAGGAAAAGTAGGAACATTAAAGATTTATTGGAAGGTAATAAAGGTATGACAGGTAAGGATGGTAGGAACAGGAAAGGTACATTTAAGTGCAGAAGGTTTTCACAGTGTCCACATATTTGTACTGTGAAAGGTATATTTCTGGAATCAAGGAGGAAGATAATTATAGGCAAAGTAAACAGCACTTGTGAGAGTAGTGGGTTTGTGTATATTGCAACATGTGGTTCCTGTCAAACATTTTATGTCTGAAAAACTGAAAGAAAGTTAAGAAAGAGAATAGGTGAACACATTAATGCTATACTGACTAAAAACCACAATAATGCTTTATATAAACACACCATAGATTGTTTTGAGGCCAAGTTTCAGTTTTTTGTTCTAGAGGAAATTCACAAGGATTTAAGGGCTGCAGTGGCATAGCTAGAGTTTATGCCGCCCAGGGCTGTCTTTGAGTTTGCTGCCCTTCCTCCCCTCACAAAATCATGGTTGAATAGGGCTCCCCCTTACACAGCTGACTCACCTGCAACTATTCCAATGTCCCATTGCTTGGCTATTTCACCTCATTTACCATAAACACTGTAATGTGCATACTGCTTTACTTCTACAATGATTATATGGATTTCATTTAAAACTTTTATTTTACATTTTACAGCACAAACACTAATAGACATCTGCTAAACAAAACAATACTGTCTCACAATGAAAATAGACTTAGCATTAAAACTTCTCTGCCCTTGAATCTCTCATTCATTTAAACACATTGAAACCCACATTCAAAGAAAATGCATCTGGCCAGTGGCGGATAAAGATTACCTTTGGGCTTTCAAATCATAGGCCCCTTGCACGCAAAACATACATGTGTTCTTTGATACACCTTCCTGATTGTATTATATTCCTTGTATAATACAGCACACTTGTTAGAGTGAGTTTTAAATTTATTGTTTTGACACTGGTTCAGTTGCATGTGTAGGGAATTAGATAAAAATCTTCTAAAGTTGATTTAAGAGAAGCAGGAAAAAGGACAGATGAGATATGTAGATTGATTTCATGAGAGAGAAGGCCTATGACAATTAGACATGATTGTCAAAGAAGGTATGATACTGTCTCTGAATCCAGAGAGTGAGATGATAATGGGTAACACAATACCCTGAGCTCATGTAAAAATGAGGAGGGAGCTGCTGTTAATGATAATGATGTAGTTTAAGAAGATTGCACCTGATATGTTTCTGATGCAGAATGGTACAGCATTGTGTTTCCTGTAGAGTAGCAATATACCTGGAGTGAAAACATGCCAGTGAGGACAAATTTTTCTATAGTGAGTCTGGTAGGGGAGCGGGGAGGAGATGAGAGGGACAATAATTTATTTGTAACTGGAGAATATGCATATTCTGATTAGCTAAAATCATTAGAAGCATTTCCTAATGATAACTGAAACATAATGCTTCTGGAATGCTCATAGATCTTTAATCACAATATCAGCTTTGATCGAGTATCATTTATGATGTGGACAGCGGGGTGGTCTTGCTTTCTCAACAGAATAATACTATATTTCTTTACATTAAACTTAAAGTTCTGTTCCTAACATTTAGGGCTTATGAGGGTTAGGACATTTACAGCACATGGATAAACTTTGTCATTTAGAGATGGTTTACATCAGATTGAACATCACTGAAGTAAATGCCAAGGAGGAAAGATACCAAAACAAAACCAGTAGTATGCCATTGACCTTTTCATTGTAGGAGTTTGTGCCACCAAACATTACTGTATGGCTTCTGTCTCCAAGTTTGGTAAGTAGTAATGTTGTAAAGGCAACTATGCACACATAAATGTACACATATTCTGACATAAATACACATTCCCATTCCCATAGACACCAGGACAGTGACTCACACATATGCACACACACACACACACACACACACACACACACACACACACACACACACACACACACACACACGCTACATAAATAAATACAAGCTGCTGCAGTTGAATCCACACTCGGAAGTTCTGAGTGTGGATTCAACTGCAGCAGCACTTCGGAACTCACTAAGTAAACAACATCCACTATGCTCGGCTAATGCATAAATAAATAAACATCCACTTGGAGTTGGATCTGCTGCTGCATAAATATGAGCTGCTCAAAATATCTGCTTACTTGTTGCATTTGAATAATCCACTGTAATATCCACTTGGCTCGGCTCCTGAGTAAACAAGTAAACATCGATCTAGTCGGCTCCTGGCGCACGCAGGCAAAGTAACGTTTGACGTTAAATATCCATGGGTGAACATGGACGTCCACAGTCATTGTGTGACAAGGCACAGGCGTGATCTGAATGGATGGGAAAAGTGCTGCCTGGGGCGGACTGCACGTCATGCCTCCCCTAACTACACCACTGAAGGGGTGGCATTTGGGAAACTAGAATAGAGTATAGAGAACTGTACTGACAAATTATTTTGGATGCCAGTAGGCCACTGGGGTTAAACAAAGAAGTTTCCCTAGCCCCGGTACTGAAGCTTAAAGCAGCTAGGTTTTAAAAATATTACTTTGGTAAGAATGTATGTTTTTTATATGGTCCTGTTAGGACTACAAGTTGAATTTATGTTTTAGAATTGTAATGACATGAATTGTCCACTAGATAGTGTCAGAGTATTTGAAAAGGCAATGATTTTAATTGCACCAATGTAATTGGATTAATTACACTAATGTAACTGGATTTTAAATGTTTTAAATGTTGTTATTTTAATATAAGACATTTATTTTTAAAATATATTACATGTTTTATATTGGTCCTAACAATATGTTATATTCAATGGATGTACAATATTTTTATATGAAGTGTTACATTTGTTTAATTTTAGGAAAGTGGATTTCTTAAATATTGTTTTTTGATTGGGGATATGACTTTATTGGTGGATTAGGCTTGCTATTTGGTTATAAAAAGTCCAGCAGGTTTTATGTATTCTCACATCTGAGAAAGTCTTTCTGATGAAAATGCTAGTGAGTCTGTTAAGGGCGTTTATGTGTTGTGTGCTGTGGTTTTACTTAATAAAGCCTTCTACCCACTTTTGGGCTGCCCGATCACTGGTGACATTTCTGAGTGCCTTCTTTTGCTGTTTTAATAGTGTTATTTTGGCACTGGTCTTTGTTTTTGGTGGTACTAAAGTTCACATGCACGTGGCAGTCACTTCAATTAGCATCAGGACATTTCCAAGTAAGACTGTGTATGTCCGCAGGTTCAAATGCCAAAAGGAGAGCACTAGGAAATCAGTATATAGACCAGTACAAGCTTAGTCTATTAAATTATATTCAAAAGTTCCCTCTAGGCTCAAGGAGAGCAATAAAGACCATGGCAGAATTAGAGGCTGTCCATGCAATTATGTACGTTTACCTTGATGGTTGCAAGGATATTAGTCTGCGTGAAATGCAGCAGAAGCTTGTTCCAGAGGAAGAAGACATACTGAGATACGAACCCATCTTGCCAAGGTGTCTTATTTATGTATTGAAACAAAGTTTAGGACCTTTAAATGGGTATTTGTGAAACCATGTCTTCTGGCATGGAATAGGAAGTCAAGGAAAGTCAGATCTTTTATCGTTCAAAAGCCTAGACACAGATCACCATGGAGGCATCTGTAATGAGAGATGAGTAAGTAATGGCAACAATGAGAGATGAGTAAGTAATGGCACCAATGAGAGATGAGTAAGTAATGGCACCAATGAGAGATGAGTAAGTAATGGCACAAATGACAGATGTGTAAGTAATGGCACCAATGAGAGAAGAGTAAGTAATGGCACCAATGAGAGAAGAGTAAGTAATGGCACCAATAAGAGATGAGTAGGTAATGGTATCAGTGAGAGATGAGTAAGTAATGGTACCAGTGAGAGATGAGTGAGTAGTGGCACCAGTGAGAGATGAGTAAGTAACGGCACCAATGAGAGATGAGTAAGTAATGGCACTAATGAGAGATGAGTAAGTAATGGCACCAATGACAGATGTGTAAGTAATGGCACCAATGAGAGAAGAGTAAGTAATGGCACCAATAAGAGATGAGTAGGTAATGGTACCAGTGAGAGATGAGTAAGTAATGGTACCAGTGAGAGATGAGTGAGTAGTGGCACCAGTGAGAGATGAGTAAGTAACGGCGCCAATGAGAGATGAGTAAGTAATGGCACCAATGAGAGATGAGTAAGTAATGGCACCAATGAGAGATGAGTAAGTAATGGCACCAATGAGAGATGAGTAAGTAATGGCGCCAATGAGAGATGAGTAAGTAATGGCACCAATGAGAGATGAGTAAGTAATGGCGCCAATGTGAGATGAGTAAGTAATGGCACTAATGAGAGATGAGTAAGTAATGGCACCGATGAGAGATGAGTAAGTAATGGCACCAGTGAGAGATGAGTGAGTAGTGGCACCAGTGAGAGATGAGTAAGTAACGGCGCCAATGAGAGATGAGTAAGTAATGGCACTAATGAGAGATGAGTAAGTAATGGCACTAATGAGAGATGAGTAAGTAACGGCACCAATGAGAGATGAGTAAGTAATGGCAGCAATGAGAGATGAGTAAGTAACGGCATCAATGAGAGATGAGTAAGTAATGGCACCAATGAGAGATGAGTAAGTAGAGAGATGAGTAAGTAATGGCACCAATGAGAGATGAGTAAGTAATGGCACCAATGAGAGATGAGTAAGTAATGGCGCCAATGAGAGATGAGTAAGTAATGGCACTAGTGAGAGATGAGTAAGTAATGGCACCGATGAGAGATGAGTAAGTAATGGCACTAAAAAGAGATGAGTAAGTAATGGCACTAAAAAGAGATGAGTAAGTAATATCACCAGTGAGAGATGAGTAAGTAATGGTACTAAAAAGAGATGAGTAAGTAATGGCACCAATGAGAGATGAGGAAGTAATGGTCCCAGTGAGAGATAGGTAAGTAAAGGCACTAATGAGAGATGAGTAAGTAATGGTACCAATGAGAGATGAGTAGGTAATGGCACCAATGGGAAATGAGTAAGTAATGGCACTAATGAGAGATGAGTAAGTAATCGCACCAGTAAGAGATGAGTAAGTAGTGGTACTAAAGAGAGATGTGTAAGTAATGGCACCAATGAGAGATGAGTTGGTAATGGCGCTAATGAGAGATGAGCAAGTAGCGGCACTAATGAGAGACGAGCAAGTAATGGCAGTAATGCAAGATGAGTAAGTAATGGCACCAATGAGAGATGAGTAAGTAATGGCACCAATGAGAGATGAGTAAGTAATGGCACTAATGAGAGATGAGTATGTAATGGTACTAATGAGAGATGAGTAAGTAATGGTACTAATGAGAGATGAGTATGTAATGGCACCACTGAGACCTGAGTAAGTATTGGCACTAATGACAGATGAGTAAGTAATGGCACTAATGAGAGATGAGTATGTAATGGTACTAATGAGAGATGAGTAAGTAATGGTACTAATGAGAGATGAGTAAGTAATGGTACTAATGACAGATGAGTAAGTAATGGTACTAATGAGAGATGAGTAAGTAATGGTACTAATGAGAGATGAGTAAGTAATGGTACTAATGACAGATGAGTAAGTAATGGCACTAATGAGAGATGAGTATGTAATGGCACCACTGAGACCTGAGTAAGTATTGGCACTAATGACAGATGAGTAAGTAATGGCCACAATGAGTGAAGAGTATTGGCACTAATCAGAGATGAGTAAGTAATGGCACCAATGAGAGATGAGTACGTAACAGTACTAATGAGAGATGAGGAAGTAACAGAATGAATGAGAGATGAGTAAGTAATGGCACCAGTGAGAGATGAGTATGTAACAGCATGAATGAGAGATTTTTTTATTTTATTTTTTTATTTATTTTACATTTGTTGACCAGGAAAGTCCAACTGGAATGAGGTCCATTTACAGCGGAGGCCCAGGGAGAAAAGCTCCACATTAGTTAAACAATGATTGCAAGTGGTAATAAGACAAGCAAAGAAGTCAAATCACACAATAAATAATATATATTTACAATGGATTGTGCCAAGCAAGTTTAAATTGCAGATAGTTAGGCCCCAGATGGCAGTCAACTGAGGAGTTTAGCACTATAGCATGTAGACAGTAAGAAGAGAAGAGAGGAAGGGAGGAAGGGAGGAAGAAGTGGAAGAGAGAAGGAAAGTGTTTATGTGATGCAAGGACAGAGCCAGGAATCCATAAGATGTGACTTAAGTGAGTTTTTGAACTGTGATATAGATGGTGCAGAAGACACATTCTGAGGGAGGTTATTCCACTTTCTAGCTATGGAATGAGAGAATAGAACTCTCCCTGCAGTGTTGTTGGCATTGGATATACAGAGGAGGGTTTTGTTGGTTGAGCAGAGAGGACAATTTGCTGAATATTGGGTTAGTAGTTGGTTTAGAGCTGGAGTTTTGTGAGGATTCTTTAGAATGTTGTAGGCGAGAACTAGTTGGTGGTAACTAAGTAATTGTTGAAGTTTTAGCTACTGTAGTTCCTTTAGAGTGAGGCAATGATGGCTTCTAAAAGCAGAGTTATTGGCAAATTTTGAAATTGTATTGTAACTTGACTCACGTTTGTCTAGGTCTAATTTCCTGACATGGGTTAGGATTGGTGCTGCATAATCAGGGTAGACAAAAAGTGGGTTTGGGCTAGGGTGACCTGTGCTTGATCTGATAGGAAGTTTTTGTGTTTGTATAAAGTTCCCATTTTTATGTACCTTTTTGATGGTTTGAGAAATATGGACATCAAAGTGATGATTTATATATATTTCTACACCAAGGAGCTTAGTATGAGGAGAGGGAAAAATTGCAGTGCCATTACTGGAGGTGATAGTGAAGGAAAGAGGAGTGGTTTTAGATTTGTTGGGGGTAAATAGGAATAATTTGGTCTTGTTGGGGTTTAGGATAAGTTGGATATCAGTGATCCATTTTTCCATGGAGCTGAAGGATTCCTGGGTAAGTTGTTGTAAAGTGGTTAGGGATGGGGCTGAGCAGGTTAGTGTAGAATCATCTGTGTACTGTATAAGTGATGCATGCTGGGTGGAGGTGTGTAGTTTGTTGGTAAAAATGGAGAATAGTAGTGGCCCGAATATTGAGCCTTGTGGAACACCTATGGTAGTTGGCAATAGAGGTGATAGCACACCTTGCCATTGGACAGATTGTTTCCTGTCAGATAGATAGTTTTTGAACCAGGCAGTAGTAGATGGGGCAAAGGACAGGGAGGATAGAGTGTCTAATAGTATGGTATGTGAGACCATGTCAAATGCTTTCGAGAGATCTAAGAATATAGTTGATATGAAAATGTTGTTGTTTCTTTAACCTGATTAGTAAAAGAGAGAAGTGCAGTAGTTGTACTATGGTTTGGTGTGAAGGAAAGGAGATTATGTGAATTTAAGAAGTGCATCATTTGAGTGTGAATGCATTTCTCAAGGAGCTTAGACAGGGAGGATAGGATAGCAATAGGGAGGTAGTTTGATAGCTCATAGGAGTTGCAGCCTTTGTGTAGAGGGATAATATATGACACTTTCCATAGTTGAGGGATGTATGCTTCCTGTATGGAGTGGCTGATAAGAATTGAGATAGGGTAAGCTAAGGATTCTGCTGCTATGTTTAGGACATTAGCAGGTAAACCATCAGTTGCGAGAGTGGTAGGTTTCAGTTTTAAGAGTATTTTTTTAATTATGGAGGTTGGTACTGGTGAGAGTGTAAAGGAAGGTATATTACTGTGACTTGTAGTGGGGGTGGATATAGAGTTATTCTTGGATAGTTGGGTAGATAATGACAGAATAGATTCTGTGAAGTGATGATTAAATTGAGAAGCTATGTCATTATTAGTGTTGGTGTTTGGAGCTGGGGTTGTAGTTTTGCCAGGTTTTAGTAGGGAATTTATAGCTTGCCAGAACTTTTGGGGGTTTTTGGAGTGCTTGTTTTGGATACCTTTTTTTTTGGCCTGATTCCAAAGTTGTTGGTAGTTTTGTCTGTCTAGGCTAGTGTTATTCTTTTTTCAGATCTTCCAGGCATTGTCTCTGGCTTTTAGTAAGGCTTTTGTGGTCCTATTCAGCTAAGGGGTATAGTTTACTTTAGTTCTAAGTTTTCTAACGGGAGCTACTGTATTAAGAACATTCATAAAAGTACTATTGAAAAGCTCAACTGCCTGGTCTAATGCTAGAGTTTGTAGTGGATGCCAGTTACATTGTTGTAACATACTGTAAAGAATTTGTGGATTTACCTTGTGTTCATCCCTAGTTTGCTTATAAAGTAAGGGTCTGGTTATGTTTACACATTTCCGAAGGAGGAATGTGGGGAGGTGATCACTAAGCTCATCCGGTAGACAGCCCACTTGGTAATTTTGTTTGGGGAAATTTACTAAAGTCCAATCGAGGATTGATTGTTTTTGGGATTTTCCGTCAACTCTGGTGGGTTCTTGGATTAGTTGTGAGACTTCAAATAAGTTAATATGGTTAGAGGGATTGTTAAAGTTGCAGGCTAGCCAGTCTAAATTTAGGTCACCTAATAGGATAGTTTCATGAGGCAGGTTGCCTCTAGTCCATTGTAAGATTTCTTTGGTTATGCGAGAGTTGTTTCCTGGAGGGATGTAACTACAGAGAATGTTGATTCTGTTTTTGTTGTTTAGAGATAAAACTGAGCCTAATGCTTTGGCATTCAGAAATTTGGGTAGAGTGGTTTGCTGAAGCTGGAGGTTAAGTGTGTTTTTAAATAGAATTGCAACTCTTCTTCCCTTCTTGGCACCTCTGTCTAGTCTTAGGATATTATAACCTAGGGGGAGAATTTCTTCATTTTGGGTGCTGGGTTTTAGCCAGGTCTCAGTAATGGTTAGTATATCAGGGGAGTATGGGCTCTGAATGCGTGTAAGTCATGTAGTTTGTTAGATATACTTCTAGAGTTAAAGTTAATAATAAGTAGGTCTGATGTCTGTTTGTCTGAGAGTATGTTATTGCACGGACCTGGGTTGGGGTGTATGTCCCCTGAGATTAGTAGCCATTTTCTAAGGAATAGTTTGAGTTTTATTGCATGTGCTAGTTCTGTATTAGATCTAGAAGATATTTGTCTACTGAAAGGTAGTGTGGTGTGTGTTTTGTATATATGAAATATTGAGCTGTCATTAAATAGTGTGGAGCAGATGATAAAATTTGTGTGAGTGTGTGTATGTGTGAAAGTATGTGTTATGTGGAAGGCTTTCTTTAATGGTGTGTTAGTGTATATGGCTGTGGTGTAGGCTAGAGTGGTGAGAGTTAGTAGTAAGAGTGGTAGTATGCCTTGCATGATTTGTCTAGGTAGAGCTTGGGTGTTTAGAAGTATTGTGGTTGAAGAATTTGGCTGGGTGTGGTGGGGTGGATCCTAGGTACTTAATTTGCTTATTAGGTGGGGGGTTTAGTTAGGGTGTGGTTGGGGTGGAGTTATTGGAGGTTGTTGATTGGCGTAGGGGCTGGTCAGGTGAGGAGGGGAAAGAATAAATCTAGTTGCAGTGGGGTGGGTGGAAATTGGGGGTAGGGTAAGGGAGCGGAGTGAGCCAAGCGGAATTAGGTGAACAGAGCGGGTTCAGCCAGGCTGCCAGACTACAGAAACAATGTGAATGTGCTGTCCTGGGCAGAAAAGTAGTACGGAGAAAGTGGGTAAGGTGCAAGTAATCACTCTTTCCCTGACATATTTTGTTTGTACTTTTCTTTTAAACTGTCCCACTTAAGTTTTTAAATTTAAACAGGATTATTAGGAAGACTAGTGTGATTTTGCCAGTGCTGCGGGGCCCCCAAGTGGTGTGCTATAATACTCTATTCAAACTAATTTAGATAAATACATAAGTATTAACCTTGTCTCCTTAGTGTCATGACTATAAGAAAAAAATATGTTTAGACTGCGAGTGGATTCAGTACTTTACAAACAGCAGTCTCTTTTCATTGCAAGCCTTTCAAAGGGGGCGGGCTGAGTTGGGTAGGGAGTTGAGTAGGTTTCCTAGGAAGGAAAAGGAAGAAATATAAGTGCAGATTAAGACAGTGTAGCGAGCATCTAAGCAAACAAATGTTCAATATACTACACGTCTAAATAACAGTTAACACAGTAGGAAAACAAGTATGTAACAAGAAAATAGCATTGGAGTCTTTAAGCACACAAATGTTCAATGCTCTACACATCTAGAGATGAGTAAGTAACAGCACCAATGAGTGATGAGTAAGTAGTAGCACCATTGAGAAATGAGTAAGTAACGGCACTAATGAAAGATGAGAAAATAATGGCACCATTGAGAGATGAGAAAATAATGGCACCAGTGAGAGATGAATAAGTAATGGCACTAATGAGAGATGAGTAAGTAATGGTACCAATGAGAGATGAGTAGGTAATGGCACCAGTGAGACATGAGTATGTAATGGCACCAGTGAGAGATAAGTAAGTAATGGTGCCAATGAGAGATGAGTAAGTAATGGCACCAACGAGAGATAAGTAATGGCACCAGGGAGAGATAAGTAAGTAATGGCACCAATGAGAGGTGAGTAAGTAATGGCACCAATGAGAGATGAGTAAGTAATGGCACCAGTGAGTGATGAGTAAGTAATGGCACCAATGAGAGATGAGTAAGTAACGGCACCAATGAGAGATGAGTAAGAAATGGCACCAGTGAGTGATGAGTAAGTAATGGCACCAATGAGAGATGAGTAAGTAATGGCACCAATAAGAGGTGAGTAAGTAATGGCACCAATGAAAGGTGAGTAAGTAATGGCACTAATGAGAGATGAGTAAGTAATGGCACCAATGAGAGATGAGTAAGTAATGACCACTAATGAGAGATGAGTAAGTAATGGTACCAATGAGAGATGAGTAAGTAAAGGCACTAATGAGAGATGAGTAATTAATGGCACCAATGAGAGATGAGTAAGTAGAGAGATGAGTAAGTAATGGCACTAATGAGAGATGAGTAAGTAATGGCACCAATGAGAGATGAGTAAGTAATGGCGCCAATGAGAGATGAGTAAGTAATGGCACTAGTGAGAGATGAGTAAGTAATGGCACCGATGAGAGATGAGTAAGTAATGGCACTAAAAAGAGATGAGTAAGTAATGGCACTAATGAGAGATGAGTAAGTAATGGCACCAATGAGAGATGAGTAAGTAGAGAGATGAGTAAGTAATGGCACCAATGAGAGATGAGTAAGTAATGGCACCAATGAGAGATGAGTAAGTAACGGCACCAATGAGAGATGAGTAAGTAATGGCACTAGTGAGAGATGAGTAAGTAATGGCACAGGTGAGAGATGAGTAAGTAACGTCACCGAGAGATGAGTAGGTAATGGCACCGATGAGAGATGAGTAAGTAACGGCACCAATGAGAGATGAGTAAGTAATGGCACTAGTGAGAGATGAGTAAGTAATGGCACCAATGAGAGATGAGTAAGTAATGGCACTAGTGAGAGATGAGTAAGTAATGGCACCAATGAGAGATGAGTAAGTAATGGCACTAGTGAGAGATGAGTAAGTAATGGCACCAATGAGAGATGAGTAAAGGGAATTAAGACTTTTACGGCTCTAGAGGAGATGTCTTTTGAAATTAGATGATACAGAAAGAAGGCTAAGGAGACATGATGGTCAAAAGATAAGGAATTATCAACAATAGTGCCTAGAATTCTTAAGACAGTGTCTGACTGGAAAGGTATGTTGCCTATATGGTGTAATGTTGAAATGTTAGGTTAAAATACATTTTTCACATATATTTTGAACCTATTGTTGTTGTACCATTTGCTAATATAGCTAAACGACTGGAGCAGTTGGTACTCAGTAGAGGAATGAATAACAACATCCAACTATACAAATTTAGATAATCATAGGGCTGGCGCATTGGCTTGATGGCTTAAGAAACAGATGGCCAGAAGGAGAGGGCCCTTCAATGAACCCTGTGGTATGCCACTGGTAACATTTTGTGCTTTCAGAAGAGGTACCTGCAAATTTCACCACATGCGTTCCACTAATTATTAGGTTTTTGTGGTTTTGTTTTCATTGTATAACATTAATATTTGATTGATAGTGAATAAGCGGGAAGTTTAAATTTGTTACTGTATTATGGGTGGTTATACTCTTATGACGCCATGTTGCATTATGATGAAAGTGCTTCATATATTATTATTTTAAGTGTTTTATATTAAAGTACTGCTCTGCTGTGCTTCATGGAGGTGGATTTGTATTTGGTTATTAGTTTGGCTGTGTTACAAATCTAGCCCAGAGTTCCTTTTCTTTGGTTGTAATTTTGTCAAGAGGGAGTTATTGAGCAGTGCAACTGGTTTTAATGAACAATCAATGTATCTTTAGAATGTAGTCAGAAATTTCCCCCTTTTAATACAGCAATTAACTCAATTAATTGCAAGTCAAAAGGAGTATATCAGTGTGGGGGAAACTAGTCATGGTGTTCCTGGTTGTAATAATAACGCTTACATTTTTACCAAAGCTGATGGACTGGGCAGTCCTGGCAGCAGCAAACAAGGACAGAGTGAAGGGATACTACCAGATTTGGCAGCATGGATAGAGGAAACTATCATTTTTGATGATGAAGAATGTATATAGGGACAGAATAACAATTCTACATTGGGGTTGTTTAAGAAAAATTGACAAAATATACATCATTGCAGATGGACAGTATGCATTTGGCTGAATACATTAAAAGTCAGAGTCCCAAAGGGAAATTTCCAAATGGAGTGAACAGCTGGATCCCTGCTCAATCAAGAATGATTGGAAGATTTTGACAGACAAGGATGTGAACTGATGGAAATACAAAGACAATAAGAGAACTATGAACAAGTTAATTGGGGAAATTAATAACTTGGATGCAACTATCAAGGAGGAATTAATATTTTGTACATATAATCAATATAGTACAGCTTTTTCAAAAGTAAATGACTTTATTAGCATGCTGAGGAGCAGAAAGCCCAAAAAATAGACTAGGAATAAGAGAGGATGCACTAATTGTTAATTTCCTTTACCACAAAATCTGGTGAAACATTCAGTGTAGAATGAAGTGGAAGAAAGGAGAGGAAGATTTCTCCCTTTTTAGATGATTCCATGAAGTTCTTTCCATTATTGTGATTAGAGAGAATTGCTAACAGGTTGGATCAACCAGGAGAAACCCTGATATGTGATTGCACAAAAAAGGAAGACTTTAACAGACGAATGTCAAGCAAACCAAAATACAAAAATACAAAAATTCTAAGATGATAAATGGCTTTAACAACTATTCTTAATTGGGTAGTTTTACTGAAAAATATACAAGTAAAAACCAAGTTAAAAGCTTTCACAAACTGCGTCATCAGGTTTCATTCAGATCAATCCCAAATGCTACAGTTTAAAGGTTTAGAAGTCACATGTCCAAATGACATCATATTCACATTTAAAGATACAGAATCACTTACACTTCTGTTGTAAAAGTCGCAAGTGTATTACTGGAATGTGAAGTGGAATCAATGGCAATAAACCCAGTGGGTGTTGGGGGATGGCGATTAAATCTTTTTGTGATAATTATGTGGACCAAATGACTGAATCTGAGCATCTAGCTACATCTATGAATGGAACAGGTACATTAACTATTTTTGAGAAACACAATTTTAAATTTTTTTTTTAACAGCAATGTAATTGTTACGGGTTCCCTTTATAATTTCGAAATACAGAAATCCCGACTTTCAGTATTTCGAAATTATAATACCGAAGCCTTGAAATTCCGAAACACCAGAAGCGCGAAATTCAAAATACCGAAGTTCAGAGCTTCTGGTGTTGCGGTGTGTGAATGCATAGGTGTAAGTGTAGGTAAGTATGTATGAGTGTGTTGGTTAGAGCTTTAGTGTATGTTAGTGTGTGTTTTGGCTGTGATGTGTGTGTGCAAGGGGCTGTGAAATATGTGTGTGTGAGTTACCTTTGTGTGTGTGACTGCTTTCTCGGAGTTAGTATATATATAAGTGGAGGGGTGGGGAGCGCAGCATAGTCTAGGATTGTTTGATTGTGGGGGGAGATTGTGTGTATATGCATCTGTGTGGTGTATTTGCACTGTAGGTTCGCAATTTTAAATTTCGCGGTTATGGGGTTTCGGTATTTAAAGGTTTCGGCTATAACATTTCAAAATACTGAAATTCGAGATTTCAGTATTTCGGGATTCTATAGTGAACCCAATTATTACCAATACTGCAATTTATTTAAAAGAGGTTTGACCTTTATTCCTTCAAAGAGGGTGAATATTGAAAATATTTTAATAGAAAATTTGCCTTAACTATATATTTTTCAAATAATGAGAAATATTCTGGAGAAGAGTTGGAATTGTGTTGGTGTAGTACGTGCAATATGTCACTGCATCCAGTGGTGGGAACATTCAAAAAGCTTTGAGAGAGTAATACTAAAGAGTTGTTGCAAAAACGACCTATTCTTAGACATTTTAATGTAACAATACATGAAGTGAGTGTTTTGAGACAACTGTGTAATGACAAATTGATTAGATGTATGAAATGGAGGTGGCATGGTTCTTACGGGTCTGGTTGTACGTGTAGGATATAGTTGATTTTGGGCAATGAAGACAGGCATCAGACTTTGTCTAAAATGAGATTTTTGAAGCATACCAAAACTGATTTAGAGTTACAAGAATTACTGTTACAAACGTCTGTAAATACTAAGTTATTGAAATTTTTAAGGGTCACTAATCCTATTGTGCAAGGGATAGTTGTGAATTTTGTCCTGCATGCTATGTGGGAAAGACAAAAAAATGCTCTTTATAGACATATTTACCAACACAATTATAGTATACAGTGGAATGACAGCAAAAGTGCTCTGGGAAGACACTCTGACGTTTGCATTGGTTTTAAAAGATTTACATTTTTGGTCTTGCAGCATATTCAGTGTTCCCCATTCACAGGTGACTGGCACAATAAATTGTACCACCAGGAAATGTTATGGCAACTTAGATTGAATTCTACTAGCCCTCCTGGTTTAAATGAATCAGTTTTAATAAGTAGTGAAACAAACCTGAGGGCTAGTTGTATGTGAAGTTTTAATTGTATGCATGTTTATTCTTCACATTCTGCACATGCAGGCATCTAGTTGTACTTACTATAGTCACACAGTGATGGCTGTTTTAACATTGTTTAACACAAAGATGGCTATTTTAACATTGTTTACTTCACCTTTTTCCATATGAAGTTTTTTAATGTGCATGGTTCTTTAAAGCAATCTATTTCCAAGGATGAGGCTGTTACATGCTTATTGGTTTGTTTGTAGGTGTGACAATGAGTGGATTCTTTATGTAAGCTCACTTTTAGCATTTATTTGTTCTGATGATGTCTATATCACTACAGAAGGATTTGGTGGGAAAAAAGTAGGTTTTTTTTTTGGGGGGGGTGGTGGTTGAGTACGAGTTGTGAGTTACAAAGCCATGTTTCAGTGTCAGTTAAAGCTTCCTGAGTAATTTTTTGGAGATGTAACAGGTTGTCTGATGTGTAAATGAGTGTAGAATAATATGCATATTATATTATGGATGCCTATTGTGTGGAGGGTGTTGGTGAGAATGTTAAAGATGAGGAGACCAAGGATAGAGCCTTGTGGTAGACAGACTGTGACTGGGTGGTTTGTTGAGAGGGTGGAGTGCCATTTTACTGACTGATGCCTACTGGACACGCAGCTTTTGAACCATAGAAAAGTGGGAGGAGATAGACCTACTGAGGACATTTGAAGTAGAAGTTTGCTGTGACAAACTGTGTCAAAGGCTTTAGACAAGTCTAGAAATAAGGAGGAGACCAGTTTGCTGTTATCTCTAACTTTATTGACAGTATCTGGAAGTGCAATGTTAGTACTAGAGGAGGAACAGAAGCAATGTTGTATGGGGGATAGGAGTTCTTCCTGTAAGAGATAGTTTAGCAATTAGTTTTGAATATATTTTTCAAGTATTTTGGAGATGGGTCTAAGATTGCTATAGGTCTAAAATTAGTGATGTCTGTTGAATTTCCTCCTTTGTGGGTACACAGAAAGATTAAATGAGAAGTTAACAGAAAGAAAAATACTTGCACAGGAAAACTGTATTCATTAGTACAACAGATTTAAGCAAAACATTACATAGACAAAGGAACTTTGGACTGCCTGAAAAGGAAGTGCGAAGAAATATAAAGAACAAAAGCCAGTGATTTTTGGGAGGTATGAAAAAGGAACATGGACATGGGAAAGAAAGAGAGAGCTGGTATGGCACAATATTTATGCAAAGGAGTAAGTCAAACTAATCAATACAAAAAAAGGAGTTCCAAACATATTTGAAAATAGATGCAAGCCAAAGCACCTGTACATAGAATATTTAACAATAAAAAAATAAGAAAATTAAGGGGGTGTAGAAATGAGGATTAGTAGGGTAGAAATTAAACAAACTGAAGTCATGGATTATCTGTGAAGAGAAGGATTAAGTATAGAGAATCCAACAGAGGAAAGATCTCATCTTGATGGATTACAAGCCACCTGGATTAAAGAGCAATGGTTGAGCAGGAGGCATCTCAAAGATGTGAAACACGAAGATGCTCTGGAGTCTTCTGCAGGAGACTGGTACAAAAGTCCAACTGAAGGTCCACAGCAAGGGAAGGAGCAGAAAAGAGTGGCAACTCTGACACAGCTAATGTACAGCAAATAAAGCAGGGTGCGTCTGAAAAGGATACGGCACAGGAATATGTCCTGAAATCTTCCGTAGATTATTTGCAAAAAACAGTAAGCAAATAAGACACTCTTAATCCAGAAGAAAATAATTTTAAGGGAGGACTTGCTTTTAATAGAGATGGCTAGACATATTAAGAGAGATGAAAGAAATCAATTACAGAAAGTAACTAAGAAGCCAAATGTGAGAGTATTGGTAAACAGAAGAACACAGTAATCAGGAATATTAAGAAAAATTCATGTGATATAATAAAAATAAACAGAAATTTTACTATGCAGCTAAACTAAAAATAAGTTGTGTACTTACCATAATGTTCCATGTGAGTTGTTCTTCTTGCCTTCATTCTTACTGATGGGTTCGGTGCCGATCCCTCGGCTCCGAGTCGGCCAAATTGCAAAGCTCGAGGTCTGCAAATAGCTCAAGGCTGAAACCCTATCCCATGATGCTCCTCTACTTCCCTCAGATCCTGTTTGCTGCCAACTAGTAACACTCGCAAAGTAAAAACACCATACTTATATTTCCAGTAACCGGTGAAAGGAAAAACTCCTCAGAAAAGACCAAAACAGGCTGAAAGAGTCAACTCTTGAACTTCCAGACACTGGTTGGGGGTAGGTGGGGGGGTTTTAAGAATGAAGGTGAGAAGAACAACTCACATGGAACATTATGGTAAGTACATAACTTCTTTATGTGAAGTTGTTCAATGTCGCCTTCATTCTTAATGATGGGTAGCGTCCCCAGCACCTCAATCTCGGGTGGCTCATGAGAGTACATGTCTAAGGGCAGAAAGAAGTAAAGAAAATACAAGCCTAACTTCAGCTAAGGGAAAGGTCTTCTTAATAGATGTGAAAGGAAACCAATAAAGAAAATATTTATACTTAACTGACAAGAAAAATGGCCTGAGCTGAAGGAACACGCTTGATCTGTTGCAGCGGCAAACTAGATCTGAGGGAAGTAGAGGAGCATCATGGGATAGGGTTTCGGCCTCGAGCTGTTTGGGGACCTTGAGCTTTGCCATTTGGCCGACTCAGAGCCGAGGGATCGGCTCCAAACCCATCAGTAAGAATGAAGGCGAGAAGAACAACTTCACATTAATGGTTACAATGTCACCACAAAAACAAAGAGTAATAAAACAAAGGAATAAAACAAGTAAAATGCATCACGGAAAGGCATCTGTTAGACGAATATAGAAAAGTGAATAATCAAAAACAGATCAAGCTTTATTATATGCTATTGCCAATAATAAACTAAACATATAGTCACTGGAAGAAAACCGTAGAAGATATGCAGATAAACATAAAGGAAAAGTACAAAATAAGGAAGGACTGGGAAAGGAAGCAACAGGGATAGAAACACCAGCAAAAAAGAAGAAACTAGCACATGTTGCAGGTATGGCAGCATGCAGTCCAGACTGTGGTGCAGAGAAGGGAAAAAGAAAGATAAAAAGCTGGTAAACAAGCCATGCTGTTACCTTTACTGACATAATGCCAAGGCATTATAACTGTACTTTGACCTATTAGACTCAGTACATTGTTAAATTTGTCTGTTATGATCTGCCTAGACACTGTTTCCTATTCTTTGTGATTCTTTACTCTTCCCTGGACATTTATCTATGTACCTACTTATTCTACTATTTCCTGTACCCACTCTCTGTCTTCTGATAATCCTCCCATCACTCTCTGACTAATATCCTCTACTCTCCCAGTGTGTCTCCATTTCTCTTAGAGCTGTACTATTCACTTTCTGCTCACACTCTATTCTTTCTCTTTGCAGTTTGCTCGGGCCATCCACAAGCCTCAAGATCACCCTCCCCCACCTTCAGTTCTGAAGCAAATTTTCAGCAAAAGTTCAAATCAGCCCTGGGAAATCTCAGCTTTTAAACACAAGCCTTCCAGTAGAATTAATTAGGTGAATGTCATTGAATTGTTTTTAACAATTTTCTCTTACTTTGTGACCATCATTGTGAGGTGAGCACAGCTGCATTGAGCTCCATTTAGCTTCCAACTTGGAGAGCTTTAATGAAGTTGGCCACTAGGTAGGAGCATACTCTACTAATTGTACAAGTTCCTTATTCCCTCTGTATACAAACAGGTGAGCTCTAGAGTCTAAGGTTAAAACTATTCCAAAACAAACCTTTAGTTCAGTCCCAATTCCCTTAGCTCTACTCACCCTTAAAGAGCTTGCTAGCAACATTTGATTTCTGTAAACTGAAAAGCTCTAACAAAGTGTATTGTCTTACTTACATTTCCTGGGTCATGATTGTTTTTTTTCTCTTCTTTTTTTGAATCCCTCCTGCTGGGGTTGCTCTGCCTGCTCCATTTGCCCTTCAGGCTCCCCCTGTTCCCCTACCTTGCCCCCATATTCCTCCCACTCCCAGTGCTTTTACTCTTGAGCACTAGGCAGACACTCCCTCACTCTATCCATCCAATTAGACGCACTTGCTGTTGTCCTGTTTCCTCCTCCTAGACCTATAACATGCTCATGCTGCACCTACCACCTCTTACTACAGACACTCCCTCACTCTATCCATCCAATTAGACACACTTCCTGTTATCTTGTTTCCTCCTCCTAGACGTATACCATGTGCATGCTTCACCTGTCAGTTCTTACTACAGACACTCCCCCACTCTATCCATCCAATTAGACACACTTCCTGTTATCATGTTTCCTCCTCCTAGACCTATGCCATGCTCATGCTGCACCTATCCCTTCTTACTACAGGCACCCCTTAACTCTATCCATCCAATAAGACACACTTCCTGTTATCCTGGTTCCTCCTCCTAGACCTATAACATGCTCGTGCTTCACCTGTCACTTCTTACTACAGACACTCCCTCACTCTAGCCATCCAATTAGATGCATTTCCTATTATCCTGTTTCCTCCTCCTAGACCTATAACATGCTCATGCTTCACCTATCACTTCTTACTACAGACAACTCCCTCACTCTAGCCATCCAATTAGATGCACTTCCTGTTATCTTGTTTCCTCCTACTAGACCAATAACATGCTCATGATGTACCTATCACTTCTTACTACAGACAACTCCCTCACTCTATCCATCCAATTAGATGCACTTCCTGTTATCCTGTTTCCTCCTCCTGGACCTACACCATGCTCGTGCTGCACCTATCGCTTCTTACTACAGACACTCCCTCACTCTATCCATCCAATTAGATGCACTTCCTGTTATCCTGTTTCCTCCTCCTAGACCTATAACATGCTCGTGCTGCACCTATCGCTTCTTACTACAGACACTCCCTCACTCTATCCATCCAATTAGATGCACTTCCTGTTATCCTGTTTCCTCCTCCTAGACCTATAACATGCTCATGCTGCACCTATCACTTCTTATTACAGACACTCCCTCACTCTATCCATCCAATTAGATGCACTTCCTGTTATCCTGTTTCCTCCTCCTAGACCTATACCATGCTCATGCTACACCTATCACTTCTTACTACAGACACTCCCTCACTCTATCCATCCAATAAGATACACTTTCTGTTAACCTGTTTCCTCCTCCTAGACCTATAACATGCTCGTGCTTCACCTATCACTACTTACTACAAACACTCCCTCACTCTAGCCATCCAATTAGATGCACTTCCTGTTATCCTGTTTCCTCCTCCTAGACCTATACCATGCTCATGCTGCACATATCACCTCTTACTACAGACACTCCCACACTCTATCCATCCAATTAAATGCACTTCCTCTTATCCTGTTTCCTCCTACTAAACTTATAACATGCTTGTGCTTCACCTATCACTTCTTACTACAGACACTCCCTCACTCTATCCATCCAATTAGATGCACTTCCTGTTATCCTGTTTCCTCCTCCTAGACCTATACCATGCTCATGCTGCACCTATCACCTCTTACAACAGACACTCCCACAATCTATCCTTCCAATTAGATGCACTTCCTGTTATCCTGTTTCCTCCTCCTAGACGTATACCATGATCATGCTGCACCTATCACTTCTTACTACAGACACCCCCTCACTCTATCCATCCAATTAGACACACTTCCTGTTATCCTGGTTCCTCCTCCTAAACCTATACCATGCTCGTGCTTCACCTATCACTTCTTACTACAGACACCCTCTCACTCTATCCATCCAATTAGATGCACTTCCTGTTATCCTGGTTCCTCCTCCTAAACCTATACCATGCTCGTGCTTCACCTATCACTTCTTACTACAGACACCCTCTCACTCTATCCATCCAATTAGATGCACTTCCTGTTATCCTGGTTCCTCCTCCTAGACCTATACCATGCTCGTGCTTCACCTATCACTTCTTACTACAGACACCCTCTCACTCTATCCATCCAATTAGATGCACTTCCTGTTATCCTGGTTCCTCCTCCTAAACCTATACCATGCTCGTGCTTCACCTATCACTTCTTACTACAGACACCCTCTCACTCTATCCATTCAATTAGACACACTTCCTGTTATCCTGTTTCCTCCTCCTAGGCCTATAACATGCTCGTGCTTCACCTATCACTTCTTACTGCAGACACTCCCTCACTCTATCCATCCAATAAGATACACTGCCTGTTAACCTGTTTCCTCCTTCTAGACCTATAACATGCTCGTGCTTCACCTATCACTTCTTACTACAGACACTCCCTCACTCTATCCATCCAATTAGATGCACTTCCTGTTATCCTGTTTCCTCCTACTAAACTTATAACATGCTTGTGCTTCACCTATCACTTCTTACTACAGACACTCCCCTCACTCTATCCATCCAATTAGATGCACTTCCTGTTATCCTGGTTCCTCCTCCTAGACCTATACCATGCTCGTGCTTCACCTATCACTTCTTACTACAGACACCCCCTCACTCTATCCATCCAATTAGATGCACTTCCTATTATTCTGTTTCCTCCTCCTAGACCTATAACATGCTCGTGCTGCACCTATCGCCTCTTACTACAGACACTCCCTCACTCTATCCATCCAATTAGATGCACTTCCTGTTATCCTGTTTCCTCCTCCTAGACCTATACCATGCTTGTGCTGCACCTATCACTTCTTACTACAGACACTCCCTCACTCTATCCATCCAATTAGATGCACTTCCTGTTATCCTGGTTCCTCCTCCTAGACCTATACCATGCTCGTGCTTCACCTATCACTTCTTACTACAGACACCCCCTCACTCTATCCATCCAAATAGATGCACTTCCTATTATTCTGTTTCCTCCTCCTAGACCTATAACATGCTCGTGCTGCACCTATCGCCTCTTACTACAGACACTCCCTCACTCTATCCATCCAGTTAGATGCACTTCCTGTTGTCCTGTTTCCTCCTCCTAGACCTATAACATGCTCGTGCATCACCTATCACCTCTTACTACACTCATATTACTATCTCACCTCACTAGTTATCACAACACATTCCAAACACCCACTTTTCATCACACCACAAACGCACCTTACCATACTACTCCATGTACATATCTCACCATCAGTCCTACACTTGTCAATATAACTAGCTTCCAATATTTTCCATTCAAATTAATACCTACTAAAGATAGTCACTATAATCCTCAGTTATTCAACAATTAACTTAAACGATTGAAGCTACTTACCAACATTGCCTCTAGGCTACTGCTTAGTGGTGACATCCACCCAAACTCCGGACCACTCTCAGATAACACCAACCCATCTAATCACTCTAGTCTCAACACCACCACACATCCAATCCTAAACAGAATAAAATCAGACATATTGCTAATGAACATTACTATTAGAAGTATAGCCAACAAATTGGACATCCTCTATGCTACTCTACCTACATACTCCGCTGACATAGTAATAATCACTGAAACATGGTTAAAACTAAGTACAAAAGATAATGAAATACTACCCCTAGGTTACTCCATACTACGGGTGGATAGACTCAACAAAAGAGGAGGTGGAGTTGCTGTCCTCTTTAAAGACCATCTCACTTGAACTTTCCTTGAATGCAAAACCCCACAATTGAACAGTGCAGACATAATTTATACCACATTAACCATAAATTCAAGAAAAACATAATGCAATTGTCTGCTATATCCCACCTGGAAATAATGTCCCAGTTACAGAATGTCTATTGCACTGGATAAGTAGTACCCTTAGTCAAGAGACATTCGTACTAGGTGATTTTAATTTAGACTGGTTTGTACCCTTAGTCAGGAGACATTTATACTGGGTGATTTTAATTTAGACTGGTTTGTAGCCTTAGTCAGGACACATTCATACTGGGTGATTTTAATTTAGACTGGTTTGCACCCTTAGTCAGGAGACATTCATACTGGGTGATTTTAATTTAGACTGGTTTTCACCCTTAGTCAGGAGACATTCATACTGGGTGATTTTAATTTAGACTTGCACCCTTAGTCAGAAGACATTCATACTGGGTGATCTTAATTTAGACTGGTTTGTATACTTAGTCAGGACACATTCATATGGGGTGATTTTTATTCAGGCTGGTTTGCACTCTTAGTCAGGGGACATTCATCCTGGGTGATTTTAATTTAGACTGGTTTGTACCCTTAGTCAGGACACATTCATACTGGGTGATTTTAATTTAGACTGGTTTGTACCCTTAGTCAGGACACATTCATACTGGGTGATTTTAATTTAGACTGGTTTGTACCCTTAGTCAGGAGACATTCATACTGGGTGATTTTAATTTAGACTGGTTTGCACCCTTAGTCAGGACACATTCATACTGGGTGATTTTAATTTAGACTGGTTTGTAGCCTTAGTCAGGACACATTCATACTGGGTGATTTTAATTTAGACTGGTTTGTACCCTTAGTCAGGACACATTCATACTGGGTGATTTTAATTTAGACTGGTTTGTACCCTTAGTCAGGAGACATTCATACTGGGTGATTTTAATTTAGACTGGTTTGCACCCTTAGTCAGGACACATTCATACTGGGTGATTTTAATTTAGACTGGTTTGTAGCCTTAGTCAGGAGACATTCATACTGGGTGATTTTAATTTAGATTGGTTTGTACCCTTTGTCAGGAGACATTCATACTGGGTGATTTTAATTTAGACTGGTTTGCACCCTTAGTCAGGAGACATTCATACTGGATGATTTTAATTTAGACTGGTTTGCACCCTTAGTCAGGACACATTCATACTGGGTGATTTTAATTTAGACTGGTTTGCACCCTTAGTCAGGACACATTCATAGAGGGTGATTTTAATTTAGACTGGTTTGCACCCTTAGTCAGGAGACATTCATACTGGGTGATTTTAATTTAGACTGGTTTGTACCCTTAGTCAGGAGACATTCATACTGGGTGATTTTAATTTAGACTGGTTTGTACCCTTAGTCAGGAGACATTCATACTGGGTGATTTTAATTTAGACTGGTTTGCACCCTTAGTCAGGAGACATTCATACTGGGTGATTTTAATTTAGACTGGTTTGCTCCCTTAGTCAGGAGACATTCATACTGGGTGATTTTAATTTAGATTGGTTTGTACCTTTAGTCAGGAGACATTCATGCATGTGATAAAGATCACCCCATCCATCACATAAACTTGCATGGTTTTAAACAAACTATTTAAGAACCTACCCAAATAGATAAAGCTAGTAAAAAAAACTATCCACCTTGGATTGGATATTATTAAATAACTCCTCTCACTCCTTCCAATCAGGGTGCCTTCCTGGTGGTACAATCCACCTTGGATTGGATATTATTAAGTAACTCCTCTCACTCCTTCCCATCAGGGTGCCTTCCTGGTGGTGCAATCCACCTTGGATTGGATATTACTAAATAACTCCTCTCACTCATTCCAATCAGGCTGCCTTCCCGATGGTACAATCCACCTTGGACTGGATATTATTAAATAACTCCTCTCACTCATTCCAATCAGGCTGCCTTCCTGATGGTACAATCCACCTTGGATTGGATATTACTAAGTGACTCCTCTCACTCATTCCAATCAGGGTGCCTTCCTGATAGTAAAATCCAATCCAAGGTGGATTGTACCAAGTGACTCCTCTCACTCATTCCAATCAGGCTGCCTTCCTGATGGTACAATCCACCTTGGATTGGATATTACTAAGTAACTCATCTCACTCATTCCAATCAGGGTGCCTTCCTGATGGTACAATCCACCTTGGATTGGATATTATTAAATAACTCCTCTCACTCATTCCAATCAGGCTGCCTTCCTGATGGTACAATCCACCTTGGATTGGATATTACTAAGTGACTCCTCTCACTCATTCCAGTCAGGTCGCCTTCCTGATGGTACAATCCACCTTGGATTGGATATTACTAAATAACTCCTCTCACTCATTCCAATCAGGTTGCCTTCCTGATGGTCTGAGTGACCACCTACCCACATTTCTTATACGACAACACATATTCCCACCAAAACCTACTATGTTTAAGCAACTCAGAAAAAAAACATAACTTTAATCTTGACAACTTAATAGCTGTCCTACAAAGGTGCCATTTGACTTCACTCAAATACCTTGACCTAGATGATGCAGTAATCCACTGTAATAATTCTTTCTTAGATATATGAAATGCACATGCCCCTGTCAGAACCATCAGAGTAAAATCAAACTATACCCCCTGGCTAAGCAGAGACACTAGGGCCCTTCTGAAAACTAGAAATAAAGCCTGGGAACTATGGCATAAGACTAACACAGTAGTTTCTAAACAATAGTATCAAGAACTTAGAAATAAGGGGGAAAAAAAAACAGGATAAAATAAATTTCTATCATAACATTCAAAACACATATAAAAAAAACTCAAAAATTCTGGCCGGCTATAAACTCAATCCTTCACCCAGGAAAATCTACTACACCAACGCCAAACATCCACAACAATTCCAATAGCATAGCTACCATTTTTAACAAACATTTTACTGAATCTATAATTGCCCTTTCCAAGCAGCAAACCCCTACTCCTGATACCAAACCAGCCAAGTCCACAACCAGCGATGCCTCCTTCTCTTTCTCCCCATTTCCTTCAGCCACGATAAAAAAACTACTCCAGAAATGAAAACCTACTACACTGGCCAGAGATAACTTACCCAGTGAATACCTCAGAACTGCAGCTGAATCTATAGCCTTCTCAGTATCAGTCCTTATAAATAGATCCATTCTCAAAAACAAGGTCCCTCAACTGTGGAACATTTCCCATGTAATCCCACTTCATAAAGGAGGACCTTCCACAGAACTGACAAACTATCGACACATTGCTATTCCTACACCTCTTTATAAGCGACTCGAAAGGTGTATTCATCTCCATTTCATGAAATTCTTACTAACAAATAACCTCCTCCCAAACACTCATCATGGGTTCGCCCATCACATAGTATCACTACAGCTCTGTTATCCTTCACTAATACCGTAAACCATCACAGGAATAACAACTTTGCATCTGTCATCTTTCTAGACCTATCAAAAGCTTTTGATATGGTCTCTCATTCCAAATTGATAGATGTACTAACTGAACTATCCTTCTCACTATCTGCACAGCATTGGTTCATAACTATTTATCTGGCCATCAAAAATCTGTTCTATGGGAGGGTGACCCACCTCCACGCATTCCTTTATCCATTGGTGTCCCACAAGGATCTATCTTGGACCCTCTCCTTTTCTCCCTCTTTACTAATAATCTACACAACTACTCCACATGGTTCTATAATACAGTCTGCAGATGATTCAACACTTATCTGTGACTAATAATCTACACACAGCTACTCCACATGGTTCTATAATACAGTCTGCAGATGATTCAACACTTATCTGTGACTAATAATCTACACACACCTACTCCACATGGTTCTATAATACAGTCTGCAGATGATTCAACACTTATCTGTGACTAATAATCTACACACAGCTACTCCACATGGTTCTATAATACAGTATGCAGATGATTCAACACTTATCTGTGACTAATAATCTACACACAGCTACTCCACATGGTTCTATAATACAGTATGCAGATGATTCAACACTTATCTGTGACTAATAATCTACACACAGCTACTCCACATGGTTCTATAATACAGTCTGCAGATGATTCAACACTTATCTGTGACTAATAATCTACACACAGCTACTCCACATGGTTCTATAATACAGTCTGCAGATGATTCAACACTTATCTGTGACTAATAATCTACACACAGCTACTCCACATGGTTCTATAATACAGTATGCAGATGATTCAACACTTATCTGTGACTAATAATCTACACACAGCTACTCCACATGGTTCTATAATACAGTCTGCAGATGATTCAACACTTATCTGTGACTAATAATCTACACACACCTACTCCACATGGTTCTATAATACAGTATGCAGATGATTCAACACTTATCTGTGACTAATAATCTACACACAGCTACTCCACATGGTTCTATAATACAGTCTGCAGATGATTCAACACTTATCTGTGACTAATAATCTACACACACCTACTCCACATGGTTCTATAATACAGTCTGCAGATGATTCAACACTTATCTGTGACTAATAATCTACACACAGCTACTCCACATGGTTCTATAATACAGTCTGCAGATGATTCAACACTTATCTGTGACTAATAATCTACACACAGCTACTCCACATGGTTCTATAATACAGTCTGCAGATGATTCAACACTTATCTGTGACTAATAATCTACACACAGCTACTCCACATGGTTCTATAATACAGTCTGCAGATGATTCAACACTTATCTGTGACTAATAATCTACACACACCTACTCCACATGGTTCTATAATACAGTCTGCAGATGATTCAACACTTATCTGTGACTAATAATCTACACACAGCTACTCCACATGGTTCTATAATACAGTCTGCAGATGATTCAACACTTATCTGTGACTAATAATCTACACACAGCTACTCCACATGGTTCTATAATACAGTCTGCAGATGATTCAACACTTATCTGTGACTAATAATCTACACACACAGCTACTCCACATGGTTCTATAATACAGTCTGCAGATGATTCAACACTTATCTGTGACTAATAATCTACACACACCTACTCCACATGGTTCTATAATACAGTCTGCAGATGATTCAACACTTATCTGTGACTAATAATCTACACACAGCTACTCCACATGGTTCTATAATACAGTCTGCAGATGATTCAACACTTATCTGTGACTAATAATCTACACACACCTACTCCACATGGTTCTATAATACAGTCTGCAGATGATTCAACACTTATCTGTGACTAATAATCTACACACAGCTACTCCACATGGTTCTATAATACAGTCTGCAGATGATTCAACACTTATCTGTGACTAATAATCTACACACAGCTACTCCACATGGTTCTATAATACAGTCTGCAGATGATTAAACACTTATCTGTGACTAATAATCTACACACAGCTACTCCACATGGTTCTATACTACAGTCTGAAGATGATTCAACACTTATCTGTGACTAATAATCTACACACAGCTACTCCACATGGTTCTATAATACAGTCTGCAGATGATTCAACACTTATCTGTGACTAATAATCTACACACAGCTACTCCACATGGTTCTATAATACAGTCTGCAGATGATTCAACACTTATCTGTGACTAATAATCTACACACAGCTACTCCACATGGTTCTATAATACAGTCTGCAGATGATTCAACACTTATCTGTGACTAATAATCTACACACAGCTACTCCACATGGTTCTATAATACAGTCTGCAGATGATTCAACACTTATCTGTGACTAATAATCTACACACAGCTACTCCACATGGTTCTATAATACAGTCTGCAGATGATTCAACACTTATCTGTGACTAATAATCTACACACAGCTACTCCACATGGTTCTATAATACAGTCTGCAGATGATTCAACACTTATCTGTGACTAATAATCTACACACAGCTACTCCACATGGTTCTATAATACAGTCTGCAGATGATTCAACACTTATCTGTGACTAATAATCTACACACAGCTACTCCACATGGTTCTATAATACAGTCTGCAGATGATTCAACACTTATCTGTGACTAATAATCTACACACAGCTACTCCACATGGTTCTATAATACAGTCTGCAGATGATTCAACACTTATCTGTGACTAATAATCTACACACAGCTACTCCACATGGTTCTATAATACAGTCTGCAGATGATTCAACACTTATCTGTGACTAATAATCTACACACAGCTACTCCACATGGTTCTATAATACAGTCTGCAGATGATTCAACACTTATCTGTGACTAATAATCTACACACAGCTACTCCACATGGTTCTATAATACAGTCTGCAGATGATTCAACACTTATCTGTGACTAATAATCTACACACACCTACTCCACATGGTTCTATAATACAGTCTGCAGATGATTCAACACTTATCTGTGACTAATAATCTACACACAGCTACTCCACATGGTTCTATAATACAGTCTGCAGATGATTCAACACTTATCTGTGACTAATAATCTACACACAGCTACTCCACATGGTTCTATAATACAGTCTGCAGATGATTCAACACTTATCTGTGACTAATAATCTACACACAGCTACTCCACATGGTTCTATAATACAGTCTGCAGATGATTCAACACTTATCTGTGACTAATAATCTACACACAGCTACTCCACATGGTTCTATAATACAGTCTGCAGATGATTCAACACTTATCTGTGACTAATAATCTACACACAGCTACTCCACATGGTTCTATAATACAGTCTGCAGATGATTCAACACTTATCTGTGACTAATAATCTACACACAGCTACTCCACATGGTTCTATAATACAGTCTGCAGATGATTCAACACTTATCTGTGACTAATAATCTACACACAGCTACTCCACATGGTTCTATAATACAGTATGCAGATGATTCAACACTTATCTGTGACTAATAATCTACACACAGCTACTCCACATGGTTCTATAATACAGTCTGCAGATGATTCAACACTTATCTGTGACTAATAATCTACACACAGCTACTCCACATGGTTCTATAATACAGTCTGCAGATGATTCAACACTTATCTGTGACTAATAATCTACACACAGCTACTCCACATGGTTCTATAATACAGTCTGCAGATGATTCAACACTTATCTGTGACTAATAATCTACACACAGCTACTCCACATGGTTCTATAATACAGTCTGCAGATGATTCAACACTTATCTGTGACTAATAATCTACACACAGCTACTCCACATGGTTCTATAATACAGTCTGCAGATGATTCAACACTTATCTGTGACTAATAATCTACACACACCTACTCCACATGGTTCTATAATACAGTATGCAGATGATTCAACACTTATCTGTGACTAATAATCTACACACAGCTACTCCACATGGTTCTATAATACAGTCTGCAGATGATTCAACACTTATCTGTGACTAATAATCTACACACAGCTACTCCACATGGTTCTATAATACAGTCTGCAGATGATTCAACACTTATCTGTGACTAATAATCTACACACAGCTACTCCACATGGTTCTATAATACAGTCTGCAGATGATTCAACACTTATCTGTGACTAATAATCTACACACACCTACTCCACATGGTTCTATAATACAGTCTGCAGATGATTCAACACTTATCTGTGACTAATAATCTACACACAGCTACTCCACATGGTTCTATAATACAGTCTGCAGATGATTCAACACTTATCTGTGACTAATAATCTACACACAGCTACTCCACATGGTTCTATAATACAGTCTGCAGATGATTCAACACTTATCTGTGACTAATAATCTACACACAGCTACTCCACATGGTTCTATAATACAGTCTGCAGATGATTCAACACTTATCTGTGACTAATAATCTACACACAGCTACTCCACATGGTTCTATAATACAGTCTGCAGATGATTCAACACTTATCTGTGACTAATAATCTACACACAGCTACTCCACATGGTTCTATAATACAGTCTGCAGATGATTCAACACTTATCTGTGACTAATAATCTACACACAGCTACTCCACATGGTTCTATAATACAGTATGCAGATGATTCAACACTTATCTGTGACTAATAATCTACACACAGCTACTCCACATGGTTCTATAATACAGTCTGCAGATGATTCAACACTTATCTGTGACTAATAATCTACACACAGCTACTCCACATGGTTCTATAATACAGTCTGCAGATGATTCAACACTTATCTGTGACTAATAATCTACACACACCTACTCCACATGGTTCTATAATACAGTCTGCAGATGATTCAACACTTATCTGTGACTAATAATCTACACACAGCTACTCCACATGGTTCTATAATACAGTCTGCAGATGATTCAACACTTATCTGTGACTAATAATCTACACACAGCTACTCCACATGGTTCTATAATACAGTCTGCAGATGATTCAACACTTATCTGTGACTAATAATCTACACACAGCTACTCCACATGGTTCTATAATACAGTCTGCAGATGATTCAACACTTATCTGTGACTAATAATCTACACACAGCTACTCCACATGGTTCTATAATACAGTCTGCAGATGATTCAACACTTATCTGTGACTAATAATCTACACACAGCTACTCCACATGGTTCTATAATACAGTCTGCAGATGATTCAACACTTATCTGTGACTAATAATCTACACACAGCTACTCCACATGGTTCTATAATACAGTCTGCAGATGATTCAACACTTATCTGTGACTAATAATCTACACACAGCTACTCCACATGGTTCTATAATACAGTCTGCAGATGATTCAACACTTATCTGTGACTAATAATCTACACACACAGCTACTCCACATGGTTCTATAATACAGTCTGCAGATGATTCAACACTTATCTGTGACTAATAATCTACACACACAGCTACTCCACATGGTTCTATAATACAGTCTGCAGATGATTCAACACTTATCTGTGACTAATAATCTACACACAGCTACTCCACATGGTTCTATAATACAGTCTGCAGATGATTCAACACTTATCTGTGACTAATAATCTACACACACCTACTCCACATGGTTCTATAATACAGTCTGCAGATGATTCAACACTTATCTGTGACTAATAATCTACACACAGCTACTCCACATGGTTCTATAATACAGTCTGCAGATGATTCAACACTTATCTGTGACTAATAATCTACACACACAGCTACTCCACATGGTTCTATAATACAGTCTGCAGATGATTCAACACTTATCTGTGACTAATAATCTACACACAGCTACTCCACATGGTTCTATAATACAGTCTGCAGATGATTCAACACTTATCTGTGACTAATAATCTACACACAGCTACTCCACATGGTTCTATAATACAGTCTGCAGATGATTCAACACTTATCTGTGACTAATAATCTACACACAGCTACTCCACATGGTTCTATAATACAGTCTGCAGATGATTCAACACTTATCTGTGACTAATAATCTACACACAGCTACTCCACATGGTTCTATAATACAGTCTGCAGATGATTCAACACTTATCTGTGACTAATAATCTACACACAGCTACTCCACATGGTTCTATAATACAGTCTGCAGATGATTCAACACTTATCTGTGACTAATAATCTACACACAGCTACTCCACATGGTTCTATAATACAGTCTGCAGATGATTCAACACTTATCTGTGACTAATAATCTACACACACCTACTCCACATGGTTCTATAATACAGTCTGCAGATGATTCAACACTTATCTGTGACTAATAATCTACACACACAGCTACTCCACATGGTTCTATAATACAGTCTGCAGATGATTCAACACTTATCTGTGACTAATAATCTACACACAGCTACTCCACATGGTTCTATAATACAGTCTGCAGATGATTCAACACTTATCTGTGACTAATAATCTACACACACAGCTACTCCACATGGTTCTATAATACAGTCTGCAGATGATTCAACACTTATCTGTGACTAATAATCTACACACAGCTACTCCACATGGTTCTATAATACAGTCTGCAGATGATTCAACACTTATCTGTGACTAATAATCTACACACACAGCTACTCCACATGGTTCTATAATACAGTCTGCAGATGATTCAACACTTATCTGTGACTAATAATCTACACACACCTACTCCACATGGTTCTATAATACAGTCTGCAGATGATTCAACACTTATCTGTGACTAATAATCTACACACAGCTACTCCACATGGTTCTATAATACAGTCTGCAGATGATTCAACACTTATCTGTGACTAATAATCTACACACAGCTACTCCACATGGTTCTATAATACAGTCTGCAGATGATTCAACACTTATCTGTGACTAATAATCTACACACAGCTACTCCACATGGTTCTATAATACAGTCTGCAGATGATTCAACACTTATCTGTGACTAATAATCTACACACAGCTACTCCACATGGTTCTATAATACAGTCTGCAGATGATTCAACACTTATCTGTGACTAATAATCTACACACACCTACTCCACATGGTTCTATAATACAGTCTGCAGATGATTCAACACTTATCTGTGACTAATAATCTACACACAGCTACTCCACATGGTTCTATAATACAGTCTGCAGATGATTCAACACTTATCTGTGACTAATAATCTACACACAGCTACTCCACATGGTTCTATAATACAGTCTGCAGATGATTCAACACTTATCTGTGACTAATAATCTACACACACAGCTACTCCACATGGTTCTATAATACAGTCTGCAGATGATTCAACACTTATCTGTGACTAATAATCTACACACAGCTACTCCACATGGTTCTATAATACAGTCTGCAGATGATTCAACACTTATCTGTGACTAATAATCTACACACACAGCTACTCCACATGGTTCTATAATACAGTCTGCAGATGATTCAACACTTATCTGTGACTAATAATCTACACACACCTACTCCACATGGTTCTATAATACAGTCTGCAGATGATTCAACACTTATCTGTGACTAATAATCTACACACACCTACTCCACATGGTTCTATAATACAGTCTGCAGATGATTCAACACTTATCTGTGACTAATAATCTACACACAGCTACTCCACATGGTTCTATAATACAGTCTGCAGATGATTCAACACTTATCTGTGACTAATAATCTACACACACCTACTCCACATGGTTCTATAATACAGTCTGCAGATGATTCAACACTTATCTGTGACTAATAATCTACACACAGCTACTCCACATGGTTCTATAATACAGTCTGCAGATGATTCAACACTTATCTGTGACTAATAATCTACACACACCTACTCCACATGGTTCTATAATACAGTCTGCAGATGATTCAACACTTATCTGTGACTAATAATCTACACACACCTACTCCACATGGTTCTATAATACAGTCTGCAGATGATTCAACACTTATCTGTGACTAATAATCTACACACAGCTACTCCACATGGTTCTATAATACAGTCTGCAGATGATTCAACACTTATCTGTGACTAATAATCTACACACAGCTACTCCACATGGTTCTATAATACAGTCTGCAGATGATTCAACACTTATCTGTGACTAATAATCTACACACAGCTACTCCACATGGTTCTATAATACAGTCTGCAGATGATTCAACACTTATCTGTGACTAATAATCTACACACAGCTACTCCACATGGTTCTATAATACAGTCTGCAGATGATTCAACACTTATCTGTGACTAATAATCTACACACAGCTACTCCACATGGTTCTATAATACAGTCTGCAGATGATTCAACACTTATCTGTGACTAATAATCTACACACAGCTACTCCACATGGTTCTATAATACAGTCTGCAGATGATTCAACACTTATCTGTGACTAATAATCTACACACACCTACTCCACATGGTTCTATAATACAGTCTGCAGATGATTCAACACTTATCTGTGACTAATAATCTACACACAGCTACTCCACATGGTTCTATAATACAGTCTGCAGATGATTCAACACTTATCTGTGACTAATAATCTACACACAGCTACTCCACATGGTTCTATAATACAGTCTGCAGATGATTCAACACTTATCTGTGACTAATAATCTACACACACCTACTCCACATGGTTCTATAATACAGTCTGCAGATGATTCAACACTTATCTGTGACTAATAATCTACACACACCTACTCCACATGGTTCTATAATACAGTCTGCAGATGATTCAACACTTATCTGTGACTAATAATCTACACACAGCTACTCCACATGGTTCTATAATACAGTCTGCAGATGATTCAACACTTATCTGTGACTAATAATCTACACACAGCTACTCCACATGGTTCTATAATACAGTCTGCAGATGATTCAACACTTATCTGTGACTAATAATCTACACACACCTACTCCACATGGTTCTATAATACAGTCTGCAGATGATTCAACACTTATCTGTGACTAATAATCTACACACACCTACTCCACATGGTTCTATAATACAGTCTGCAGATGATTCAACACTTATCTGTGACTAATAATCTACACACAGCTACTCCACATGGTTCTATAATACAGTCTGCAGATGATTCAACACTTATCTGTGACTAATAATCTACACACACCTACTCCACATGGTTCTATAATACAGTCTGCAGATGATTCAACACTTATCTGTGACTAATAATCTACACACAGCTACTCCACATGGTTCTATAATACAGTCTGCAGATGATTCAACACTTATCTGTGACTAATAATCTACACACAGCTACTCCACATGGTTCTATAATACAGTCTGCAGATGATTCAACACTTATCTGTGACTAATAATCTACACACAGCTACTCCACATGGTTCTATAATACAGTCTGCAGATGATTCAACACTTATCTGTGACTAATAATCTACACACACCTACTCCACATGGTTCTATAATACAGTCTGCAGATGATTCAACACTTATCTGTGACTAATAATCTACACACAGCTACTCCACATGGTTCTATAATACAGTCTGCAGATGATTCAACACTTATCTGTGACTAATAATCTACACACAGCTACTCCACATGGTTCTATAATACAGTCTGCAGATGATTCAACACTTATCTGTGACTAATAATCTACACTCAGCTACTCCACATGGTTCTATAATACAGTCTGCAGATGATTCAACACTTATCTGTGACTAATAATCTACACACAGCTACTCCACATGGTTCTATAATACAGTCTGCAGATGATTCAACACTTATCTGTGACTAATAATCTACACACAGCTACTCCACATGGTTCTATAATACAGTCTGCAGATGATTCAACACTTATCTGTGACTAATAATCTACACACAGCTACTCCACATGGTTCTATAATACAGTCTGCAGATGATTCAACACTTATCTGTGACTAATAATCTACACACAGCTACTCCACATGGTTCTATAATACAGTCTGCAGATGATTCAACACTTATCTGTGACTAATAATCTACACACAGCTACTCCACATGGTTCTATAATACAGTCTGCAGATGATTCAACACTTATCTGTGACTAATAATCTACACACACCTACTCCACATGGTTCTATAATACAGTCTGCAGATGATTCAACACTTATCTGTGACTAATAATCTACACACAGCTACTCCACATGGTTCTATAATACAGTCTGCAGATGATTCAACACTTATCTGTGACTAATAATCTACACACACCTACTCCACATGGTTCTATAATACAGTCTGCAGATGATTCAACACTTATCTGTGACTAATAATCTACACACACCTACTCCACATGGTTCTATAATACAGTCTGCAGATGATTCAACACTTATCTGTGACTAATAATCTACACACAGCTACTCCACATGGTTCTATAATACAGTCTGCAGATGATTCAACACTTATCTGTGACTAATAATCTACACACACCTACTCCACATGGTTCTATAATACAGTCTGCAGATGATTCAACACTTATCTGTGACTAATAATCTACACACAGCTACTCCACATGGTTCTATAATACAGTCTGCAGATGATTCAACACTTATCTGTGACTAATAATCTACACACAGCTACTCCACATGGTTCTATAATACAGTCTGCAGATGATTCAACACTTATCTGTGACTAATAATCTACACACAGCTACTCCACATGGTTCTATAATACAGTCTGCAGATGATTCAACACTTATCTGTGACTAATAATCTACACACACCTACTCCACATGGTTCTATAATACAGTCTGCAGATGATTCAACACTTATCTGTGACTAATAATCTACACACACCTACTCCACATGGTTCTATAATACAGTCTGCAGATGATTCAACACTTATCTGTGACTAATAATCTACACACAGCTACTCCACATGGTTCTATAATACAGTCTGCAGATGATTCAACACTTATCTGTGACTAATAATCTACACACACCTACTCCACATGGTTCTATAATACAGTCTGCAGATGATTCAACACTTATCTGTGACTAATAATCTACACACACCTACTCCACATGGTTCTATAATACAGTCTGCAGATGATTCAACACTTATCTGTGACTAATAATCTACACACACCTACTCCACATGGTTCTATAATACAGTCTGCAGATGATTCAACACTTATCTGTGACTAATAATCTACACACAGCTACTCCACATGGTTCTATAATACAGTATGCAGATGATTCAACACTTATCTGTGACTAATAATCTACACACAGCTACTCCACATGGTTCTATAATACAGTCTGCAGATGATTCAACACTTATCTGTGACTAATAATCTACACACAGCTACTCCACATGGTTCTATAATACAGTCTGCAGATGATTCAACACTTATCTGTGACTAATAATCTACACACAGCTACTCCACATGGTTCTATAATACAGTCTGCAGATGATTCAACACTTATCTGTGACTAATAATCTACACACAGCTACTCCACATGGTTCTATAATACAGTCTGCAGATGATTCAACACTTATCTGTGACTAATAATCTACACACACCTACTCCACATGGTTCTATAATACAGTCTGCAGATGATTCAACACTTATCTGTGACTAATAATCTACACACAGCTACTCCACATGGTTCTATAATACAGTCTGCAGATGATTCAACACTTATCTGTGACTAATAATCTACACACCTACTCCACATGGTTCTATAATACAGTCTGCAGATGATTCAACACTTATCTGTGACTAATAATCTACACACACCTACTCCACATGGTTCTATAATACAGTCTGCAGATGATTCAACACTTATCTGTGACTAATAATCTACACACACCTACTCCACATGGTTCTATAATACAGTCTGCAGATGATTCAACACTTATCTGTGACTAATAATCTACACACAGCTACTCCACATGGTTCTATAATACAGTCTGCAGATGATTCAACACTTATCTGTGACTAATAATCTACACACACAGCTACTCCACATGGTTCTATAATACAGTCTGCAGATGATTCAACACTTATCTGTGACTAATAATCTACACACACCTACTCCACATGGTTCTATAATACAGTCTGCAGATGATTCAACACTTATCTGTGACTAATAATCTACACACAGCTACTCCACATGGTTCTATAATACAGTCTGCAGATGATTCAACACTTATCTGTGACTAATAATCTACACACAGCTACTCCACATGGTTCTATAATACAGTCTGCAGATGATTCAACACTTATCTGTGACTAATAATCTACACACCTACTCCACATGGTTCTATAATACAGTCTGCAGATGATTCAACACTTATCTGTGACTAATAATCTACACACACCTACTCCACATGGTTCTATAATACAGTCTGCAGATGATTCAACACTTATCTGTGACTAATAATCTACACACAGCTACTCCACATGGTTCTATAATACAGTCTGCAGATGATTCAACACTTATCTGTGACTAATAATCTACACACACCTACTCCACATGGTTCTATAATACAGTCTGCAGATGATTCAACACTTATCTGTGACTAATAATCTACACACACCTACTCCACATGGTTCTATAATACAGTCTGCAGATGATTCAACACTTATCTGTGACTAATAATCTACACACAGCTACTCCACATGGTTCTATAATACAGTCTGCAGATGATTCAACACTTATCTGTGACTAATAATCTACACACAGCTACTCCACATGGTTCTATAATACAGTCTGCAGATGATTCAACACTTATCTGTGACTAATAATCTACACACAGCTACTCCACATGGTTCTATAATACAGTCTGCAGATGATTCAACACTTATCTGTGACTAATAATCTACACACACCTACTCCACATGGTTCTATAATACAGTCTGCAGATGATTCAACACTTATCTGTGACTAATAATCTACACACAGCTACTCCACATGGTTCTATAATACAGTCTGCAGATGATTCAACACTTATCTGTGACTAATAATCTACACACAGCTACTCCACATGGTTCTATAATACAGTCTGCAGATGATTCAACACTTATCTGTGACTAATAATCTACACACAGCTACTCCACATGGTTCTATAATACAGTCTGCAGATGATTCAACACTTATCTGTGACTAATAATCTACACACAGCTACTCCACATGGTTCTATAATACAGTCTGCAGATGATTCAACACTTATCTGTGACTAATAATCTACACACACCTACTCCACATGGTTCTATAATACAGTCTGCAGATGATTCAACACTTATCTGTGACTAATAATCTACACACAGCTACTCCACATGGTTCTATAATACAGTCTGCAGATGATTCAACACTTATCTGTGACTAATAATCTACACACACCTACTCCACATGGTTCTATAATACAGTCTGCAGATGATTCAACACTTATCTGTGACTAATAATCTACACACACCTACTCCACATGGTTCTATAATACAGTCTGCAGATGATTCAACACTTATCTGTGACTAATAATCTACACACAGCTACTCCACATGGTTCTATAATACAGTCTGCAGATGATTCAACACTTATCTGTGACTAATAATCTACACACACCTACTCCACATGGTTCTATAATACAGTCTGCAGATGATTCAACACTTATCTGTGACTAATAATCTACACACAGCTACTCCACATGGTTCTATAATACAGTCTGCAGATGATTCAACACTTATCTGTGACTAATAATCTACACACAGCTACTCCACATGGTTCTATAATACAGTCTGCAGATGATTCAACACTTATCTGTGACTAATAATCTACACACACCTACTCCACATGGTTCTATAATACAGTCTGCAGATGATTCAACACTTATCTGTGACTAATAATCTACACACAGCTACTCCACATGGTTCTATAATACAGTCTGCAGATGATTCAACACTTATCTGTGACTAATAATCTACACACAGCTACTCCACATGGTTCTATAATACAGTCTGCAGATGATTCAACACTTATCTGTGACTAATAATCTACACACAGCTACTCCACATGGTTCTATAATACAGTCTGCAGATGATTCAACACTTATCTGTGACTAATAATCTACACACACCTACTCCACATGGTTCTATAATACAGTCTGCAGATGATTCAACACTTATCTGTGACTAATAATCTACACACACCTACTCCACATGGTTCTATAATACAGTCTGCAGATGATTCAACACTTATCTGTGACTAATAATCTACACACACCTACTCCACATGGTTCTATAATACAGTCTGCAGATGATTCAACACTTATCTGTGACTAATAATCTACACACAGCTACTCCACATGGTTCTATAATACAGTCTGCAGATGATTCAACACTTATCTGTGACTAATAATCTACACACCTACCCCACATGGTTCTATAATACAGTCTGCAGATGATTCAACACTTATCTGTGACTAATAATCTACACACAGCTACTCCACATGGTTCTATAATACAGTCTGCAGATGATTCAACACTTATCTGTGACTAATAATCTACACACACCTACTCCACATGGTTCTATAATACAGTCTGCAGATGATTCAACACTTATCTGTGACTAATAATCTACACACACCTACTCCACATGGTTCTATAATACAGTCTGCAGATGATTCAACACTTATCTGTGACTAATAATCTACACACAGCTACTCCACATGGTTCTATAATACAGTCTGCAGATGATTCAACACTTATCTGTGACTAATAATCTACACACAGCTACTCCACATGGTTCTATAATACAGTCTGCAGATGATTCAACACTTATCTGTGACTAATAATCTACACACAGCTACTCCACATGGTTCTATAATACAGTCTGCAGATGATTCAACACTTATCTGTGACTAATAATCTACACACACCTACTCCACATGGTTCTATAATACAGTCTGCAGATGATTCAACACTTATCTGTGACTAATAATCTACACACAGCTACTCCACATGGTTCTATAATACAGTCTGCAGATGATTCAACACTTATCTGTGACTAATAATCTACACACAGCTACTCCACATGGTTCTATAATACAGTCTGCAGATGATTCAACACTTATCTGTGACTAATAATCTACACACAGCTACTCCACATGGTTCTATAATACAGTCTGCAGATGATTCAACACTTATCTGTGACTAATAATCTACACACAGCTACTCCACATGGTTCTATAATACAGTCTGCAGATGATTCAACACTTATCTGTGACTAATAATCTACACACAGCTACTCCACATGGTTCTATAATACAGTCTGCAGATGATTCAACACTTATCTGTGACTAATAATCTACACACAGCTACTCCACATGGTTCTATAATACAGTCTGCAGATGATTCAACACTTATCTGTGACTAATAATCTACACACAGCTACTCCACATGGTTCTATAATACAGTCTGCAGATGATTCAACACTTATCTGTGACTAATAATCTACACACAGCTACTCCACATGGTTCTATAATACAGTCTGCAGATGATTCAACACTTATCTGTGACTAATAATCTACACACACCTACTCCACATGGTTCTATAATACAGTCTGCAGATGATTCAACACTTATCTGTGACTAATAATCTACACACAGCTACTCCACATGGTTCTATAATACAGTCTGCAGATGATTCAACACTTATCTGTGACTAATAATCTACACACAGCTACTCCACATGGTTCTATAATACAGTCTGCAGATGATTCAACACTTATCTGTGACTAATAATCTACACACAGCTACTCCACATGGTTCTATAATACAGTCTGCAGATGATTCAACACTTATCTGTGACTAATAATCTACACACAGCTACTCCACATGGTTCTATAATACAGTCTGCAGATGATTCAACACTTATCTGTGACTAATAATCTACACACAGCTACTCCACATGGTTCTATAATACAGTCTGCAGATGATTCAACACTTATCTGTGACTAATAATCTACACACAGCTACTCCACATGGTTCTATAATACAGTCTGCAGATGATTCAACACTTATCTGTGACTAATAATCTACACACAGCTACTCCACATGGTTCTATAATACAGTCTGCAGATGATTCAACACTTATCTGTGACTAATAATCTACACACACCTACTCCACATGGTTCTATAATACAGTCTGCAGATGATTCAACACTTATCTGTGACTAATAATCTACACACACCTACTCCACATGGTTCTATAATACAGTCTGCAGATGATTCAACACTTATCTGTGACTAATAATCTACACACAGCTACTCCACATGGTTCTATAATACAGTCTGCAGATGATTCAACACTTATCTGTGACTAATAATCTACACACAGCTACTCCACATGGTTCTATAATACAGTCTGCAGATGATTCAACACTTATCTGTGACTAATAATCTACACACACCTACTCCACATGGTTCTATAATACAGTCTGCAGATGATTCAACACTTATCTGTGACTAATAATCTACACACACCTACTCCACATGGTTCTATAATACAGTCTGCAGATGATTCAACACTTATCTGTGACTAATAATCTACACACAGCTACTCCACATGGTTCTATAATACAGTCTGCAGATGATTCAACACTTATCTGTGACTAATAATCTACACACACCTACTCCACATGGTTCTATAATACAGTCTGCAGATGATTCAACACTTATCTGTGACTAATAATCTACACACAGCTACTCCACATGGTTCTATAATACAGTCTGCAGATGATTCAACACTTATCTGTGACTAATAATCTACACACACCTACTCCACATGGTTCTATAATACAGTCTGCAGATGATTCAACACTTATCTGTGACTAATAATCTACACACACCTACTCCACATGGTTCTATAATACAGTCTGCAGATGATTCAACACTTATCTGTGACTAATAATCTACACACACCTACTCCACATGGTTCTATAATACAGTCTGCAGATGATTCAACACTTATCTGTGACTAATAATCTACACACAGCTACTCCACATGGTTCTATAATACAGTCTGCAGATGATTCAACACTTATCTGTGACTAATAATCTACACACAGCTACTCCACATGGTTCTATAATACAGTCTGCAGATGATTCAACACTTATCTGTGACTAATAATCTACACACAGCTACTCCACATGGTTCTATAATACAGTCTGCAGATGATTCAACACTGATCTGTGACTAATAATCTACACACACACAGCTACTCCACATGGTTCTATAATACAGTCTGCAGATGATTCAACACTTATCTGTGACTAATAATCTACACACAGCTACTCCACATGGTTCTATAATACAGTCTGCAGATGATTCAACACTTATCTGTGACTAATAATCTACACACAGCTACTCCACATGGTTCTATAATACAGTCTGCAGATGATTCAACACTTATCTGTGACTAATAATCTACACACACCTACTCCACATGGTTCTATAATACAGTCTGCAGATGATTCAACACTTATCTGTGACTAATAATCTACACACAGCTACTCCACATGGTTCTATAATACAGTCTGCAGATGATTCAACACTTATCTGTGACTAATAATCTACACACACCTACTCCACATGGTTCTATAATACAGTCTGCAGATGATTCAACACTTATCTGTGACTAATAATCTACACACACCTACTCCACATGGTTCTATAATACAGTCTGCAGATGATTCAACACTTATCTGTGACTAATAATCTACACACAGCTACTCCACATGGTTCTATAATACAGTCTGCAGATGATTCAACACTTATCTGTGACTAATAATCTACACACACCTACTCCACATGGTTCTATAATACAGTCTGCAGATGATTCAACACTTATCTGTGACTAATAATCTACACACAGCTACTCCACATGGTTCTATAATACAGTCTGCAGATGATTCAACACTTATCTGTGACTAATAATCTACACACAGCTACTCCACATGGTTCTATAATACAGTCTGCAGATGATTCAACACTTATCTGTGACTAATAATCTACACACAGCTACTCCACATGGTTCTATAATACAGTCTGCAGATGATTCAACACTTATCTGTGACTAATAATCTACACACACCTACTCCACATGGTTCTATAATACAGTCTGCAGATGATTCAACACTTATCTGTGACTAATAATCTACACACAGCTACTCCACATGGTTCTATAATACAGTCTGCAGATGATTCAACACTTATCTGTGACTAATAATCTACACACACCTACTCCACATGGTTCTATAATACAGTCTGCAGATGATTCAACACTTATCTGTGACTAATAATCTACACACAGCTACTCCACATGGTTCTATAATACAGTCTGCAGATGATTCAACACTTATCTGTGACTAATAATCTACACACAGCTACTCCACATGGTTCTATAATACAGTCTGCAGATGATTCAACACTTATCTGTGACTAATAATCTACACACAGCTACTCCACATGGTTCTATAATACAGTCTGCAGATGATTCAACACTTATCTGTGACTAATAATCTACACACAGCTACTCCACATGGTTCTATAATACAGTCTGCAGATGATTCAACACTTATCTGTGACTAATAATCTACACACACCTACTCCACATGGTTCTATAATACAGTCTGCAGATGATTCAACACTTATCTGTGACTAATAATCTACACACAGCTACTCCACATGGTTCTATAATACAGTCTGCAGATGATTCAACACTTATCTGTGACTAATAATCTACACACACCTACTCCACATGGTTCTATAATACAGTCTGCAGATGATTCAACACTTATCTGTGACTAATAATCTACACACAGCTACTCCACATGGTTCTATAATACAGTCTGCAGATGATTCAACACTTATCTGTGACTAATAATCTACACACACACAGCTACTCCACATGGTTCTATAATACAGTCTGCAGATGATTCAACACTTATCTGTGACTAATAATCTACACACAGCTACTCCACATGGTTCTATAATACAGTCTGCAGATGATTCAACACTGATCTGTGACTAATAATCTACACACACACAGCTACTCCACATGGTTCTATAATACAGTCTGCAGATGATTCAACACTTATCTGTGACTAATAATCTACACACCTACTCCACATGGTTCTATAATACAGTCTGCAGATGATTCAACACTTATCTGTGACTAATAATCTACACACAGCTACTCCACATGGTTCTATAATACAGTATGCAGATGATTCAACACTTATCTGTGACTAATAATCTACACACACCTACTCCACATGGTTCTATAATACAGTCTGCAGATGATTCAACACTTATCTGTGACTAATAATCTACACACAGCTACTCCACATGGTTCTATAATACAGTCTGCAGATGATTCAACACTTATCTGTGACTAATAATCTACACACAGCTACTCCACATGGTTCTATAATACAGTCTGCAGATGATTCAACACTTATCTGTGACTAATAATCTACACACAGCTACTCCACATGGTTCTATAATACAGTCTGCAGATGATTCAACACTTATCTGTGACTAATAATCTACACACACAGCTACTCCACATGGTTCTATAATACAGTCTGCAGATGATTCAACACTTATCTGTGACTAATAATCTACACACACCTACTCCACATGGTTCTATAATACAGTCTGCAGATGATTCAACACTTATCTGTGACTAATAATCTACACACACCTACTCCACATGGTTCTATAATACAGTCTGCAGATGATTCAACACTTATCTGTGACTAATAATCTACACACACCTACTCCACATGGTTCTATAATACAGTCTGCAGATGATTCAACACTTATCTGTGACTAATAATCTACACACAGCTACTCCACATGGTTCTATAATACAGTCTGCAGATGATTCAACACTTATCTGTGACTAATAATCTACACACAGCTACTCCACATGGTTCTATAATACAGTCTGCAGATGATTCAACACTTATCTGTGACTAATAATCTACACACAGCTACTCCACATGGTTCTATAATACAGTCTGCAGATGATTCAACACTTATCTGTGACTAATAATCTACACACACCTACTCCACATGGTTCTATAATACAGTCTGCAGATGATTCAACACTTATCTGTGACTAATAATCTACACACAGCTACTCCACATGGTTCTATAATACAGTCTGCAGATGATTCAACACTTATCTGTGACTAATAATCTACACACAGCTACTCCACATGGTTCTATAATACAGTCTGCAGATGATTCAACACTTATCTGTGACTAATAATCTACACACACCTACTCCACATGGTTCTATAATACAGTCTGCAGATGATTCAACACTTATCTGTGACTAATAATCTACACACAGCTACTCCACATGGTTCTATAATACAGTCTGCAGATGATTCAACACTTATCTGTGACTAATAATCTACACACACCTACTCCACATGGTTCTATAATACAGTCTGCAGATGATTCAACACTTATCTGTGACTAATAATCTACACACACCTACTCCACATGGTTCTATAATACAGTCTGCAGATGATTCAACACTTATCTGTGACTAATAATCTACACACACCTACTCCACATGGTTCTATAATACAGTCTGCAGATGATTCAACACTTATCTGTGACTAATAATCTACACACAGCTACTCCACATGGTTCTATAATACAGTCTGCAGATGATTCAACACTTATCTGTGACTAATAATCTACACACAGCTACTCCACATGGTTCTATAATACAGTCTGCAGATGATTCAACACTTATCTGTGACTAATAATCTACACACACCTACTCCACATGGTTCTATAATACAGTCTGCAGATGATTCAACACTTATCTGTGACTAATAATCTACACACACCTACTCCACATGGTTCTATAATACAGTCTGCAGATGATTCAACACTTATCTGTGACTAATAATCTACACACAGCTACTCCACATGGTTCTATAATACAGTCTGCAGATGATTCAACACTTATCTGTGACTAATAATCTACACACACCTACTCCACATGGTTCTATAATACAGTCTGCAGATGATTCAACACTTATCTGTGACTAATAATCTACACACAGCTACTCCACATGGTTCTATAATACAGTCTGCAGATGATTCAACACTTATCTGTGACTAATAATCTACACACACCTACTCCACATGGTTCTATAATACAGTCTGCAGATGATTCAACACTTATCTGTGACTAATAATCTACACACAGCTACTCCACATGGTTCTATAATACAGTCTGCAGATGATTCAACACTTATCTGTGACTAATAATCTACACACAGCTACTCCACATGGTTCGATAATACAGTCTGCAGATGATTCAACACTTATCTGTGACTAATAATCTACACACAGCTACTCCACATGGTTCTATAATACAGTCTGCAGATGATTCAACACTTATCTGTGACTAATAATCTACACACACCTACTCCACATGGTTCTATAATACAGTCTGCAGATGATTCAACACTTATCTGTGACTAATAATCTACACACACCTACTCCACATGGTTCTATAATACAGTCTGCAGATGATTCAACACTTATCTGTGACTAATAATCTACACACACCTACTCCACATGGTTCTATAATACAGTCTGCAGATGATTCAACACTTATCTGTGACTAATAATCTACACACAGCTACTCCACATGGTTCTATAATACAGTCTGCAGATGATTCAACACTTATCTGTGACTAATAATCTACACACAGCTACTCCACATGGTTCTATAATACAGTCTGCAGATGATTCAACACTTATCTGTGACTAATAATCTACACACAGCTACTCCACATGGTTCTATAATACAGTCTGCAGATGATTCAACACTTATCTGTGACTAATAATCTACACACAGCTACTCCACATGGTTCTATAATACAGTCTGCAGATGATTCAACACTTATCTGTGACTAATAATCTACACACAGCTACTCCACATGGTTCTATAATACAGTCTGCAGATGATTCAACACTTATCTGTGACTAATAATCTACACACAGCTACTCCACATGGTTCTATAATACAGTCTGCAGATGATTCAACACTTATCTGTGACTAATAATCTACACACAGCTACTCCACATGGTTCTATAATACAGTCTGCAGATGATTCAACACTTATCTGTGACTAATAATCTACACACACCTACTCCACATGGTTCTATAATACAGTCTGCAGATGATTCAACACTTATCTGTGACTAATAATCTACACACAGCTACTCCACATGGTTCTATAATACAGTCTGCAGATGATTCAACACTTATCTGTGACTAATAATCTACACACAGCTACTCCACATGGTTCTATAATACAGTCTGCAGATGATTCAACACTTATCTGTGACTAATAATCTACACACAGCTACTCCACATGGTTCTATAATACAGTCTGCAGATGATTCAACACTTATCTGTGACTAATAATCTACACACACCTACTCCACATGGTTCTATAATACAGTCTGCAGATGATTCAACACTTATCTGTGACTAATAATCTACACACAGCTACTCCACATGGTTCTATAATACAGTCTGCAGATGATTCAACACTTATCTGTGACTAATAATCTACACACACCTACTCCACATGGTTCTATAATACAGTCTGCAGATGATTCAACACTTATCTGTGACTAATAATCTACACACACAGCTACTCCACATGGTTCTATAATACAGTCTGCAGATGATTCAACACTTATCTGTGACTAATAATCTACACACAGCTACTCCACATGGTTCTATAATACAGTCTGCAGATGATTCAACACTTATCTGTGACTAATAATCTACACACAGCTACTCCACATGGTTCTATAATACAGTCTGCAGATGATTCAACACTTATCTGTGACTAATAATCTACACACAGCTACTCCACATGGTTCTATAATACAGTCTGCAGATGATTCAACACTTATCTGTGACTAATAATCTACACACAGCTACTCCACATGGTTCTATAATACAGTCTGCAGATGATTCAACACTTATCTGTGACTAATAATCTACACACACCTACTCCACATGGTTCTATAATACAGTCTGCAGATGATTCAACACTTATCTGTGACTAATAATCTACACACAGCTACTCCACATGGTTCTATAATACAGTCTGCAGATGATTCAACACTTATCTGTGACTAATAATCTACACACAGCTACTCCACATGGTTCTATAATACAGTCTGCAGATGATTCAACACTTATCTGTGACTAATAATCTACACACAGCTACTCCACATGGTTCTATAATACAGTCTGCAGATGATTCAACACTTATCTGTGACTAATAATCTACACACACCTACTCCACATGGTTCTATAATACAGTCTGCAGATGATTCAACACTTATCTGTGACTAATAATCTACACACACCTACTCCACATGGTTCTATAATACAGTCTGCAGATGATTCAACACTTATCTGTGACTAATAATCTACACACAGCTACTCCACATGGTTCTATAATACAGTCTGCAGATGATTCAACACTTATCTGTGACTAATAATCTACACACACCTACTCCACATGGTTCTATAATACAGTCTGCAGATGATTCAACACTTATCTGTGACTAATAATCTACACACACCTACTCCACATGGTTCTATAATACAGTCTGCAGATGATTCAACACTTATCTGTGACTAATAATCTACACACACCTACTCCACATGGTTCTATAATACAGTCTGCAGATGATTCAACACTTATCTGTGACTAATAATCTACACACACCTACTCCACATGGTTCTATAATACAGTCTGCAGATGATTCAACACTTATCTGTGACTAATAATCTACACACAGCTACTCCACATGGTTCTATAATACAGTCTGCAGATGATTCAACACTTATCTGTGACTAATAATCTACACACACCTACTCCACATGGTTCTATAATACAGTCTGCAGATGATTCAACACTTATCTGTGACTAATAATCTACACACACAGCTACTCCACATGGTTCTATAATACAGTCTGCAGATGATTCAACACTTATCTGTGACTAATAATCTACACACAGCTACTCCACATGGTTCTATAATACAGTCTGCAGATGATTCAACACTTATCTGTGACTAATAATCTACACACAGCTACTCCACATGGTTCTATAATACAGTCTGCAGATGATTCAACACTTATCTGTGACTAATAATCTACACACAGCTACTCCACATGGTTCTATAATACAGTCTGCAGATGATTCAACACTTATCTGTGACTAATAATCTACACACAGCTACTCCACATGGTTCTATAATACAGTCTGCAGATGATTCAACACTTATCTGTGACTAATAATCTACACACAGCTACTCCACATGGTTCTATAATACAGTCTGCAGATGATTCAACACTTATCTGTGACTAATAATCTACACACACCTACTCCACATGGTTCTATAATACAGTCTGCAGATGATTCAACACTTATCTGTGACTAATAATCTACACACAGCTACTCCACATGGTTCTATAATACAGTCTGCAGATGATTCAACACTTATCTGTGACTAATAATCTACACACACCTACTCCACATGGTTCTATAATACAGTCTGCAGATGATTCAACACTTATCTGTGACTAATAATCTACACACAGCTACTCCACATGGTTCTATAATACAGTCTGCAGATGATTCAACACTTATCTGTGACTAATAATCTACACACAGCTACTCCACATGGTTCTATAATACAGTCTGCAGATGATTCAACACTTATCTGTGACTAATAATCTACACACAGCTACTCCACATGGTTCTATAATACAGTCTGCAGATGATTCAACACTTATCTGTGACTAATAATCTACACACACAGCTACTCCACATGGTTCTATAATACAGTCTGCAGATGATTCAACACTTATCTGTGACTAATAATCTACACACAGCTACTCCACATGGTTCTATAATACAGTCTGCAGATGATTCAACACTTATCTGTGACTAATAATCTACACACAGCTACTCCACATGGTTCTATAATACAGTCTGCAGATGATTCAACACTTATCTGTGACTAATAATCTACACACAGCTACTCCACATGGTTCTATAATACAGTCTGCAGATGATTCAACACTTATCTGTGACTAATAATCTACACACAGCTACTCCACATGGTTCTATAATACAGTCTGCAGATGATTCAACACTTATCTGTGACTAATAATCTACACACAGCTACTCCACATGGTTCTATAATACAGTCTGCAGATGATTCAACACTTATCTGTGACTAATAATCTACACACAGCTACTCCACATGGTTCTATAATACAGTCTGCAGATGATTCAACACTTATCTGTGACTAATAATCTACACACACCTACTCCACATGGTTCTATAATACAGTCTGCAGATGATTCAACACTTATCTGTGACTAATAATCTACACACACCTACTCCACATGGTTCTATAATACAGTCTGCAGATGATTCAACACTTATCTGTGACTAATAATCTACACACAGCTACTCCACATGGTTCTATAATACAGTCTGCAGATGATTCAACACTTATCTGTGACTAATAATCTACACACAGCTACTCCACATGGTTCTATAATACAGTCTGCAGATGATTCAACACTTATCTGTGACTAATAATCTACACACAGCTACTCCACATGGTTCTATAATACAGTCTGCAGATGATTCAACACTTATCTGTGACTAATAATCTACACACACCTACTCCACATGGTTCTATAATACAGTCTGCAGATGATTCAACACTTATCTGTGACTAATAATCTACACACAGCTACTCCACATGGTTCTATAATACAGTCTGCAGATGATTCAACACTTATCTGTGACTAATAATCTACACACAGCTACTCCACATGGTTCTATAATACAGTCTGCAGATGATTCAACACTTATCTGTGACTAATAATCTACACACACCTACTCCACATGGTTCTATAATACAGTCTGCAGATGATTCAACACTTATCTGTGACTAATAATCTACACACAGCTACTCCACATGGTTCTATAATACAGTCTGCAGATGATTCAACACTTATCTGTGACTAATAATCTACACACAGCTACTCCACATGGTTCTATAATACAGTCTGCAGATGATTCAACACTTATCTGTGACTAATAATCTACACACACCTACTCCACATGGTTCTATAATACAGTCTGCAGATGATTCAACACTTATCTGTGACTAATAATCTACACACAGCTACTCCACATGGTTCTATAATACAGTCTGCAGATGATTCAACACTTATCTGTGACTAATAATCTACACACAGCTACTCCACATGGTTCTATAATACAGTCTGCAGATGATTCAACACTTATCTGTGACTAATAATCTACACACAGCTACTCCACATGGTTCTATAATACAGTCTGCAGATGATTCAACACTTATCTGTGACTAATAATCTACACACAGCTACTCCACATGGTTCTATAATACAGTCTGCAGATGATTCAACACTTATCTGTGACTAATAATCTACACACAGCTACTCCACATGGTTCTATAATACAGTCTGCAGATGATTCAACACTTATCTGTGACTAATAATCTACACACACCTACTCCACATGGTTCTATAATACAGTCTGCAGATGATTCAACACTTATCTGTGACTAATAATCTACACACAGCTACTCCACATGGTTCTATAATACAGTCTGCAGATGATTCAACACTTATCTGTGACTAATAATCTACACACAGCTACTCCACATGGTTCTATAATACAGTCTGCAGATGATTCAACACTTATCTGTGACTAATAATCTACACACAGCTACTCCACATGGTTCTATAATACAGTCTGCAGATGATTCAACACTTATCTGTGACTAATAATCTACACACAGCTACTCCACATGGTTCTATAATACAGTCTGCAGATGATTCAACACTTATCTGTGACTAATAATCTACACACAGCTACTCCACATGGTTCTATAATACAGTCTGCAGATGATTCAACACTTATCTGTGACTAATAATCTACACACAGCTACTCCACATGGTTCTATAATACAGTCTGCAGATGATTCAACACTTATCTGTGACTAATAATCTACACACAGCTACTCCACATGGTTCTATAATACAGTCTGCAGATGATTCAACACTTATCTGTGACTAATAATCTACACACACCTACTCCACATGGTTCTATAATACAGTCTGCAGATGATTCAACACTTATCTGTGACTAATAATCTACACACAGCTACTCCACATGGTTCTATAATACAGTCTGCAGATGATTCAACACTTATCTGTGACTAATAATCTACACACAGCTACTCCACATGGTTCTATAATACAGTCTGCAGATGATTCAACACTTATCTGTGACTAATAATCTACACACACCTACTCCACATGGTTCTATAATACAGTCTGCAGATGATTCAACACTTATCTGTGACTAATAATCTACACACACCTACTCCACATGGTTCTATAATACAGTCTGCAGATGATTCAACACTTATCTGTGACTAATAATCTACACACACCTACTCCACATGGTTCTATAATACAGTCTGCAGATGATTCAACACTTATCTGTGACTAATAATCTACACACACCTACTCCACATGGTTCTATAATACAGTCTGCAGATGATTCAACACTTATCTGTGACTAATAATCTACACACAGCTACTCCACATGGTTCTATAATACAGTCTGCAGATGATTCAACACTTATCTGTGACTAATAATCTACACACAGCTACTCCACATGGTTCTATAATACAGTCTGCAGATGATTCAACACTTATCTGTGACTAATAATCTACACACAGCTACTCCACATGGTTCTATAATACAGTCTGCAGATGATTCAACACTTATCTGTGACTAATAATCTACACACAGCTACTCCACATGGTTCTATAATACAGTCTGCAGATGATTCAACACTTATCTGTGACTAATAATCTACACACAGCTACTCCACATGGTTCTATAATACAGTCTGCAGATGATTCAACACTGATCTGTGACTAATAATCTACACACACACAGCTACTCCACATGGTTCTATAATACAGTCTGCAGATGATTCAACACTTATCTGTGACTAATAATCTACACACAGCTACTCCACATGGTTCTATAATACAGTCTGCAGATGATTCAACACTTATCTGTGACTAATAATCTACACACAGCTACTCCACATGGTTCTATAATACAGTCTGCAGATGATTCAACACTTATCTGTGACTAATAATCTACACACAGCTACTCCACATGGTTCTATAATACAGTCTGCAGATGATTCAACACTTATCTGTGACTAATAATCTACACACAGCTACTCCACATGGTTCTATAATACAGTCTGCAGATGATTCAACACTTATCTGTGACTAATAATCTACACACACCTACTCCACATGGTTCTATAATACAGTCTGCAGATGATTCAACACTTATCTGTGACTAATAATCTACACACAGCTACTCCACATGGTTCTATAATACAGTCTGCAGATGATTCAACACTTATCTGTGACTAATAATCTACACACAGCTACTCCACATGGTTCTATAATACAGTCTGCAGATGATTCAACACTTATCTGTGACTAATAATCTACACACAGCTACTCCACATGGTTCTATAATACAGTCTGCAGATGATTCAACACTTATCTGTGACTAATAATCTACACACACCTACTCCACATGGTTCTATAATACAGTCTGCAGATGATTCAACACTTATCTGTGACTAATAATCTACACACAGCTACTCCACATGGTTCTATAATACAGTCTGCAGATGATTCAACACTTATCTGTGACTAATAATCTACACACAGCTACTCCACATGGTTCTATAATACAGTCTGCAGATGATTCAACACTTATCTGTGACTAATAATCTACACACAGCTACTCCACATGGTTCTATAATACAGTCTGCAGATGATTCAACACTTATCTGTGACTAATAATCTACACACAGCTACTCCACATGGTTCTATAATACAGTCTGCAGATGATTCAACACTTATCTGTGACTAATAATCTACACACAGCTACTCCACATGGTTCTATAATACAGTCTGCAGATGATTCAACACTTATCTGTGACTAATAATCTACACACACCTACTCCACATGGTTCTATAATACAGTCTGCAGATGATTCAACACTTATCTGTGACTAATAATCTACACACACAGCTACTCCACATGGTTCTATAATACAGTCTGCAGATGATTCAACACTTATCTGTGACTAATAATCTACACACAGCTACTCCACATGGTTCTATAATACAGTCTGCAGATGATTCAACACTTATCTGTGACTAATAATCTACACACAGCTACTCCACATGGTTCTATAATACAGTCTGCAGATGATTCAACACTTATCTGTGACTAATAATCTACACACAGCTACTCCACATGGTTCTATAATACAGTCTGCAGATGATTCAACACTTATCTGTGACTAATAATCTACACACAGCTACTCCACATGGTTCTATAATACAGTCTGCAGATGATTCAACACTTATCTGTGACTAATAATCTACACACAGCTACTCCACATGGTTCTATAATACAGTCTGCAGATGATTCAACACTTATCTGTGACTAATAATCTACACACACAGCTACTCCACATGGTTCTATAATACAGTCTGCAGATGATTCAACACTTATCTGTGACTAATAATCTACACACAGCTACTCCACATGGTTCTATAATACAGTCTGCAGATGATTCAACACTTATCTGTGACTAATAATCTACACACAGCTACTCCACATGGTTCTATAATACAGTCTGCAGATGATTCAACACTTATCTGTGACTAATAATCTACACACAGCTACTCCACATGGTTCTATAATACAGTCTGCAGATGATTCAACACTTATCTGTGACTAATAATCTACACACAGCTACTCCACATGGTTCTATAATACAGTCTGCAGATGATTCAACACTTATCTGTGACTAATAATCTACACACACCTACTCCACATGGTTCTATAATACAGTCTGCAGATGATTCAACACTTATCTGTGACTAATAATCTACACACAGCTACTCCACATGGTTCTATAATACAGTCTGCAGATGATTCAACACTTATCTGTGACTAATAATCTACACACAGCTACTCCACATGGTTCTATAATACAGTCTGCAGATGATTCAACACTTATCTGTGACTAATAATCTACACACAGCTACTCCACATGGTTCTATAATACAGTCTGCAGATGATTCAACACTTATCTGTGACTAATAATCTACACACAGCTACTCCACATGGTTCTATAATACAGTCTGCAGATGATTCAACACTTATCTGTGACTAATAATCTACACACCTACTCCACATGGTTCTATAATACAGTATGCAGATGATTCAACACTTATCTGTGACTAATAATCTACACACACCTACTCCACATGGTTCTATAATACAGTCTGCAGATGATTCAACACTTATCTGTGACTAATAATCTACACACAGCTACTCCACATGGTTCTATAATACAGTCTGCAGATGATTCAACACTTATCTGTGACTAATAATCTACACACAGCTACTCCACATGGTTCTATAATACAGTCTGCAGATGATTCAACACTTATCTGTGACTAATAATCTACACACAGCTACTCCACATGGTTCTATAATACAGTCTGCAGATGATTCAACACTTATCTGTGACTAATAATCTACACACACCTACTCCACATGGTTCTATAATACAGTCTGCAGATGATTCAACACTTATCTGTGACTAATAATCTACACACAGCTACTCCACATGGTTCTATAATACAGTCTGCAGATGATTCAACACTTATCTGTGACTAATAATCTACACACAGCTACTCCACATGGTTCTATAATACAGTCTGCAGATGATTCAACACTTATCTGTGACTAATAATCTACACACAGCTACTCCACATGGTTCTATAATACAGTCTGCAGATGATTCAACACTTATCTGTGACTAATAATCTACACACAGCTACTCCACATGGTTCTATAATACAGTCTGCAGATGATTCAACACTTATCTGTGACTAATAATCTACACACAGCTACTCCACATGGTTCTATAATACAGTATGCAGATGATTCAACACTTATCTGTGACTAATAATCTACACACACCTACTCCACATGGTTCTATAATACAGTCTGCAGATGATTCAACACTTATCTGTGACTAATAATCTACACACAGCTACTCCACATGGTTCTATAATACAGTCTGCAGATGATTCAACACTTATCTGTGACTAATAATCTACACACAGCTACTCCACATGGTTCTATAATACAGTCTGCAGATGATTCAACACTTATCTGTGACTAATAATCTACACACACCTACTCCACATGGTTCTATAATACAGTCTGCAGATGATTCAACACTTATCTGTGACTAATAATCTACACACAGCTACTCCACATGGTTCTATAATACAGTCTGCAGATGATTCAACACTTATCTGTGACTAATAATCTACACACACCTACTCCACATGGTTCTATAATACAGTCTGCAGATGATTCAACACTTATCTGTGACTAATAATCTACACACACCTACTCCACATGGTTCTATAATACAGTATGCAGATGATTCAACACTTATCTGTGACTAATAATCTACACACAGCTACTCCACATGGTTCTATAATACAGTCTGCAGATGATTCAACACTTATCTGTGACTAATAATCTACACACAGCTACTCCACATGGTTCTATAATACAGTCTGCAGATGATTCAACACTTATCTGTGACTAATAATCTACACACACCTACTCCACATGGTTCTATAATACAGTCTGCAGATGATTCAACACTTATCTGTGACTAATAATCTACACACAGCTACTCCACATGGTTCTATAATACAGTCTGCAGATGATTCAACACTTATCTGTGACTAATAATCTACACACACCTACTCCACATGGTTCTATAATACAGTCTGCAGATGATTCAACACTTATCTGTGACTAATAATCTACACACACAGCTACTCCACATGGTTCTATAATACAGTCTGCAGATGATTCAACACTTATCTGTGACTAATAATCTACACACACCTACTCCACATGGTTCTATAATACAGTCTGCAGATGATTCAACACTTATCTGTGACTAATAATCTACACACAGCTACTCCACATGGTTCTATAATACAGTCTGCAGATGATTCAACACTTATCTGTGACTAATAATCTACACACAGCTACTCCACATGGTTCTATAATACAGTCTGCAGATGATTCAACACTTATCTGTGACTAATAATCTACACACAGCTACTCCACATGGTTCTATAATACAGTCTGCAGATGATTCAACACTTATCTGTGACTAATAATCTACACACAGCTACTCCACATGGTTCTATAATACAGTCTGCAGATGATTCAACACTTATCTGTGACTAATAATCTACACACAGCTACTCCACATGGTTCTATAATACAGTCTGCAGATGATTCAACACTTATCTGTGACTAATAATCTACACACAGCTACTCCACATGGTTCTATAATACAGTCTGCAGATGATTCAACACTTATCTGTGACTAATAATCTACACACAGCTACTCCACATGGTTCTATAATACAGTCTGCAGATGATTCAACACTTATCTGTGACTAATAATCTACACACACCTACTCCACATGGTTCTATAATACAGTCTGCAGATGATTCAACACTTATCTGTGACTAATAATCTACACACAGCTACTCCACATGGTTCTATAATACAGTCTGCAGATGATTCAACACTTATCTGTGACTAATAATCTACACACACCTACTCCACATGGTTCTATAATACAGTCTGCAGATGATTCAACACTTATCTGTGACTAATAATCTACACACACCTACTCCACATGGTTCTATAATACAGTCTGCAGATGATTCAACACTTATCTGTGACTAATAATCTACACACACCTACTCCACATGGTTCTATAATACAGTCTGCAGATGATTCAACACTTATCTGTGACTAATAATCTACACACACCTACTCCACATGGTTCTATAATACAGTCTGCAGATGATTCAACACTTATCTGTGACTAATAATCTACACACAGCTACTCCACATGGTTCTATAATACAGTCTGCAGATGATTCAACACTTATCTGTGACTAATAATCTACACACACCTACTCCACATGGTTCTATAATACAGTCTGCAGATGATTCAACACTTATCTGTGACTAATAATCTACACACAGCTACTCCACATGGTTCTATAATACAGTCTGCAGATGATTCAACACTTATCTGTGACTAATAATCTACACACCTACTCCACATGGTTCTATAATACAGTCTGCAGATGATTCAACACTTATCTGTGACTAATAATCTACACACAGCTACTCCACATGGTTCTATAATACAGTCTGCAGATGATTCAACACTTATCTGTGACTAATAATCTACACACACCTACTCCACATGGTTCTATAATACAGTCTGCAGATGATTCAACACTTATCTGTGACTAATAATCTACACACAGCTACTCCACATGGTTCTATAATACAGTCTGCAGATGATTCAACACTTATCTGTGACTAATAATCTACACACACCTACTCCACATGGTTCTATAATACAGTCTGCAGATGATTCAACACTTATCTGTGACTAATAATCTACACACAGCTACTCCACATGGTTCTATAATACAGTCTGCAGATGATTCAACACTTATCTGTGACTAATAATCTACACACAGCTACTCCACATGGTTCTATAATACAGTCTGCAGATGATTCAACACTTATCTGTGACTAATAATCTACACACAGCTACTCCACATGGTTCTATAATACAGTCAGCAGATAATTCAACACTTATCTGTGACCAATAATCTACACACCTACTCCACATGGTTCTATAATACAGTCTGCAGATGATTCAACACTTATCTGTGACTAATAATCTACACACAGCTACTCCACATGGTTCTATAATACAGTCTGCAGATGATTCAACACTTATCTGTGACTAATAATCTACACACACCTACTCCACATGGTTCTATAATACAGTCTGCAGATGATTCAACACTTATCTGTGACTAATAATCTACACACAGCTACTCCACATGGTTCTATAATACAGTCTGCAGATGATTCAACACTTATCTGTGACTAATAATCTACACACACCTACTCCACATGGTTCTATAATACAGTCTGCAGATGATTCAACACTTATCTGTGACTAATAATCTACACACACCTACTCCACATGGTTCTATAATACAGTCTGCAGATGATTCAACACTTATCTGTGACTAATAATCTACACACAGCTACTCCACATGGTTCTATAATACAGTCTGCAGATGATTCAACACTTATCTGTGACTAATAATCTACACACAGCTACTCCACATGGTTCTATAATACAGTCTGCAGATGATTCAACACTTATCTGTGACTAATAATCTACACACACCTACTCCACATGGTTCTATAATACAGTCTGCAGATGATTCAACACTTATCTGTGACTAATAATCTACACACACCTACTCCACATGGTTCTATAATACAGTCTGCAGATGATTCAACACTTATCTGTGACTAATAATCTACACACACCTACTCCACATGGTTCTATAATACAGTCTGCAGATGATTCAACACTTATCTGTGACTAATAATCTACACACACCTACTCCACATGGTTCTATAATACAGTCTGCAGATGATTCAACACTTATCTGTGACTAATAATCTACACACAGCTACTCCACATGGTTCTATAATACAGTCTGCAGATGATTCAACACTTATCTGTGACTAATAATCTACACACACCTACTCCACATGGTTCTATAATACAGTCTGCAGATGATTCAACACTTATCTGTGACTAATAATCTACACACACCTACTCCACATGGTTCTATAATACAGTCTGCAGATGATTCAACACTTATCTGTGACTAATAATCTACACACAGCTACTCCACATGGTTCTATAATACAGTCTGCAGATGATTCAACACTTATCTGTGACTAATAATCTACACACAGCTACTCCACATGGTTCTATAATACAGTCTGCAGATGATTCAACACTTATCTGTGACTAATAATCTACACACACCTACTCCACATGGTTCTATAATACAGTCTGCAGATGATTCAACACTTATCTGTGACTAATAATCTACACACAGCTACTCCACATGGTTCTATAATACAGTCTGCAGATGATTCAACACTTATCTGTGACTAATAATCTACACACAGCTACTCCACATGGTTCTATAATACAGTCTGCAGATGATTCAACACTTATCTGTGACTAATAATCTACACACAGCTACTCCACATGGTTCTATAATACAGTCTGCAGATGATTCAACACTTATCTGTGACTAATAATCTACACACACCTACTCCACATGGTTCTATAATACAGTATGCAGATGATTCAACACTTATCTGTGACTAATAATCTACACACAGCTACTCCACATGGTTCTATAATACAGTCTGCAGATGATTCAACACTTATCTGTGACTAATAATCTACACACAGCTACTCCACATGGTTCTATAATACAGTCTGCAGATGATTCAACACTTATCTGTGACTAATAATCTACACACAGCTACTCCACATGGTTCTATAATACAGTCTGCAGATGATTCAACACTTATCTGTGACTAATAATCTACACACAGCTACTCCACATGGTTCTATAATACAGTATGCAGATGATTCAACACTTATCTGTGACTAATAATCTACACACACCTACTCCACATGGTTCTATAATACAGTCTGCAGATGATTCAACACTTATCTGTGACTAATAATCTACACACAGCTACTCCACATGGTTCTATAATACAGTATGCAGATGATTCAACACTTATCTGTGACTAATAATCTACACACAGCTACTCCACATGGTTCTATAATACAGTATGCAGATGATTCAACACTTATCTGTGACTAATAATCTACACACACCTACTCCACATGGTTCTATAATACAGTCTGCAGATGATTCAACACTTATCTGTGACTAATAATCTACACACAGCTACTCCACATGGTTCTATAATACAGTATGCAGATGATTCAACACTTATCTGTGACTAATAATCTACACACAGCTACTCCACATCGTTCTATAATACAGTCTGCAGATGATTCAACACTGATCTGTGCTGCCACTTCTCTATCAACTCTTTATTCTCAAACACAGGAATCTTTCACTTCTGTTGAAACATGGTTAGCCAATGCCCATCTAATCCTGAACCCAAACAAAACTAAATTATTGCTCTTCCAACCTAACAAAACATCTATCCCATGCCCACCATTTAACATAATAGCAAAAGAAAATACTGTCATCTTCTCGACAATCCATACAAAGCTTCTTGGAGTGGGAATAGACAATACCCTAAAATTTGACTTGCCCGTCTCCCTAACTATAAAAAAAGTCCATAAGAAACTTGGAAGTCTATATAGGCTCAAAGGATTCCTGACCACAATGGCCAAAATTAGATTAGCACAAACCCATCTGCTCTTCACTCTACTATATGCCTCTCCAATTTTAACTAATCTAAGGAAAACTGACTTATCTAAGCTAAAAGCATGTTATAATAAAATTGCTAAGTTTACATCTGACTTCCCATATAGAACACATCGTTGTACACCTTTAAGGATACTAGACTGGCTTGAGCTTCCCAACATTATTCTTTACAACCAACTCTCTCTTAACTCACAAAATTATAACACAACCAACTAGAACCCCTGCACTACAAAATCTCATCCTTCCTTACAGTTCCAGCAGACCACTTTGCTCTAACAATAAGAACTTACTCACTGTCACAAATTATTGTTTTTTATTTTTGTTGATTTTCCCACTCTCAGGCGCTTGGAGAGACTGGCACAGTATTACAACAAGAAAGGGGAATACAACAGAACTTACTATCCCCAGAAAAGAAATCAGTTTCCCCATCCCATGAATGCATACTAGACCCGGACACTTTTGATATTCCTTCTATACCAGAAGAAAATATTGTTTTTAAAAGAGGAGGTTTCACTATTTACAATTATTCGGATTTGACTATTACTGATGACCATTTTAACCTTTTTTCAAAGGGCATTAAGTTTATTCCATCCAATAGAGGTGATCTTGTAGAAAATATAGAAGCTTTGAAGCTTTTTGTGAGAAAATTAAACTTAGAGATACTCTTAGAACCTTTGCAGGACAATGTTAGAAACACTACAGACATTGATAAGAGATTAAAAAAGAAGAGTGTGTATAATCCACCTTTACATCCCTTACTGGAAACTTATGAAAAATTGGTCATGGAAGATATATATAATGAATTCAAACAAAATTATAGGTTGGATTATTGGAATTTAACCAAGAATTAGTTTAATTTACTATGTGACTTAAGAAATAATTACAGCATTCGCATTATGGTTCCCGACAAAGGTGGGGGAATTGCAATTTTCAAAAGTATGGATTATTCCAACGCCATGCAAAATTTATTATTTGACGAGAGTACTTATAGTCACACTTCCAAAAATCAAATCAACATCTCTTATTCCAGAATCAATAGTTATTTAGAGGAATATCTTTTGGAAGGGAGAATTAGTCCTAGTGAGTATGACTTTCTTTTTACAAAATTTCCTAAAATTCCGGTATTTTTTGGAATACCAAAAATACATAAGGATATTTCCAGGCCTCCTTTCAGACCAATAGTGGCGGCCAAGGGATCTAAAACACATTCATTATCTGTATTCATTGATTCTTATATACAACATGTAGTTCATAAGACCCCTCATTTATTAAAAGATTCATGGGAATTTCTAAAAAGTGTCAAACAAGATTTATTTCAAGATGATGTTCTGTTTTTAACCATAGACATAAAGGACTTGTTCACATGTATTCCCAAAAACGAAGGGATGACTTTGTTTGAGGGAGTACTATTTAAATTCTCGGACCTTGAGAATGATAAGGTAAATTTAATATGTGAGTTGATGAACATAGTTCTTGAAAACAATTTCTTATGTTTCGAAGGGGAATTTTATCAACAAGTTACTGGTGTACCTATGGGTGCTACTTGTTCACCAGTATATTCCAATTTGGTCCTACTAGGATGGGAAACACAATATGTATTTGATGGCCCATTTTGGCCCCATATTAAACTATATCTCCGATACCTGGACGACATTTTTATTTTGTGGGGAGGCCGTGAAGAAGAAATCATTAAATTTATAGACTACATCAATCGTAGTACTGACTTCCTTTCTTTTACTTTTCAATATAACACAATGAGTATCAATTACCTTGACACTTGTATTATCAAGGACAAATCTAATAAACAGTTTAAATCAAAAATATTCAGAAAGAAAACATTCTGTAATGCCTACTTACATTTTGAGAGCTACCATCCTATATCACAAAAGGTTAGTATAATAAAAGGGCAAGCTATTAGAATCGCCAGGATGACCTCCCACAAAGAAGATCTGGAAAATGAATTCACTTTGTTAAGAGAAATGTTTTTGGAGAGGGGATACCCCACATATTTGATTAATTCCACTCTACAAAATGTTTACCATCAATGGGGTCAAAAATACACCCCCCTATTAGGTTCTTCTGAAAATACTACAGTCGGGGGAGAAAACATTCATGATTTTAACACCACTTGTGTTTTAACATATAACACAAGAACCCCTGCTATCAAAAATATTTTCCAAAAGAATTGGAATATTTTTAGATCAAATGATGGTATATACAAGAAATTGGGTAATACACCCAGATTTGTCAACAAAATGGGTTTCAATATGAAACAACTTTTGGAATACAAAAGACCTAATACTTTCCAAAACAAACAAGGTACAAAAAGATGTGGCATATGTCACTATTGTTCTTATATTTGTGTTGAGCCAATTTTAATGTTAAACAATATTATGAACAGCAAGGTACACTTACAAAATGGTAATTGTAACACCAGAGGAGTGGTATACCTGGCTTTGTGTTGTACCTGTAAATATTTTTATGTAGGCAAGACCGAACGACTTCTTAAAAATAGAATTTATGAGCATCTAAATGATATTAAGAATCACAAGAACACTAATGCTCTGTATAAACATAGCACCTCTTGTGTTGAATTCAAGAAATTTGTCTTTGGCATTTTAGACACTATAAAAATAGATACCAGGGGCGGTGACTGGAAAAACTTGTTAAAAAAGAAGGAAAGCCAATGGCAGTTTAGCCTGGCTTCTATGTTTCCCCAGGACTAAATGAAACTGTATCATTAGTACCTTTACTTATTGAAAGGGCCAACAATATTTGAACAACATTTTATATATATATATATATATATATATATATATATATATATATATATATATATATATATGTATATATATATATATATTTTTATATACACTATTTTTTACATTTTAAAGTTGAAATGTTCAATTGGAACAAGTTTACACATTTACATATTAGTTAAGATTTTCTATAGAATTTTTTATATAACTTACATAATATATTTATTTATTATTATTCAGAAGTTTATTATATAACAATGTATTTTAATAAAGTTTTTAAACTAAATTTTGTGTTTTAAATAAGACCCAAGGTGCCATTATATACTAAAATGAAATTTCACAACAATATAATAGGTATATACATTTAATATATACAGTCTAGCTTCATATACATTTTTAGGTTGGTGTTGGTTTAAATGTTAATTATTATGTGATGTCATTGATTCAAACACTATATAAATGTTTAACTAAATGTGGTTAATTGTTTCTGATGAAGTCTCTATCACGAGATGAAAGCGCTAAAACTGTTGGTTTTATTAAAGATGGATTGTTCGTACATTATCTAATTGGCTTCCTGGATTCCTGGTTCATTTGGATTCATTTCAACTTACTCACTGTCTCCAAGGCCAAACACCACTGCAGGAGAATCTTTATTTTCCAGCTATATATCTCGTATATGGAACTCCCTACCTAAATTCATTATCTCAGTCTCATCCACTAACCACTTTAAGCCATAACTTAAAGCTTATCTAAAAAATAAGTGGCTATGTTCCTGCACTAACCCCTCATGAGTGTGATGTATGAGTGCTCTGATACATCACAGTATACCCAAAACATATCCAGCTTCTCCCACGGTGTTTAATCCTTTGTTCCTACCGACCTGTCTTAACCTTATATCTTGACATGTCATACCTACAAATAATACTAGCTATGTTCAAAGCCTAGGTTTTGTTGTCAAGATGTAACAAATTTGTATGTTCTTATGTATACTATATTTTGTTTACTTTATACTTTATTGATTATTGTAATGTGTGTATGAAAATTTACTGTTACTCATGGAGCTTTTCTCCCTGGGACTCTGTTGAAAAAGGACCTGTGTCCAGTCGGACTTTCCTGGTAAACAAATGTTAAATAAAAATAAATAAATAAATAATAAATATAAATGGGAGCAGATCAAGTTAGACAGACTGCCAAAACATGGACAAAGCACTGGCATGGCTACCCTCACAAATGCTGTCTTTGTCTTCCTTTTATCCCTAATGAATATGTACACCAGTAGTCATACTTGCTGGAAGAAATGGGGTCTCCACAGAAATCTTGTAGCTCATATCCATCTTGTATTGTTCATGAAATGAGGGTGACATCAGGTGCAGCACATCTCCACACACAGTCAGGGAATGGTGCCCAAACATGGATCTTTGATAAACAGTTGGTGGATTGGCTAGTTGGCAAAATGCTTAATCTGCATTCATAGGAACGAACTTACTGAAGTGACAGTTCATCACAACAGGGGCTACTGCAGTATTTAGTATTAATAAGTGTGTTTGCAAACATGACAAGGGGTGGCTCTCTTCTCCTGGATTTTGTGACTCTGATGTTAGGAGGGATGTGGAGAGGGTTCCTATGAGTACAACGAAAATGCATTATGTCGAATGCATTTTCGTCGACACATGTAGAGCGAACAGGCAAAACAGCGAAGTGGCTGTTCAGTGAATTCTTTCCCTGGGAAAGAAGTCGCTTGACCGCTTCGTTGTTTTGCCATGTTCTGAAGTGTAGTGTGGTCCCTTGTCCGGTATAGCTCCCGAGCATGATTGTGCAACAGTTACTGACCTTAGGGTTAGCGTGCGGGTTAAGGTAAGTGCATATGTATGAAAGTGTTTACTGTTTTATATTTTGTGTTAGATGTATGGTTGAGTTACGTGTGTACGTGTTTTCAGTTGTTTACTTTTGTTTTGGGGGGGTGGAATTAGGGTTAAGGTAAGTGTGTATGTGTTTGGAGCTGTTTATGTAAATGTGTGAGAGTTACTGACCTTAGGGTTAGAGTGCAGGTTAAGGTAAGTGCTTATGGTTTAAAATGTTTACTGGGTTTTTTTTCGTTAAATGTATGGTTGGGTTATGTGCATATGTGTATTTAGTTGTTTACTGTTTTTTGGGGGGTATAATTAGGACTGAGTATGTGTGTATGTGTTTGGAAGTGTGTAATGTTTTTTTTTTTTTTTTTTGTGGGGGTTGGAACAGCGATTTCTTTCCCTAGGAAAGAAATCGCTGTTCTGTGTATTTGACATTTTCAGCTTTCGCTGAAAATGTGTCGATGTAACATCGTTCGCTGTTTTTAGCGTTCGATGTTGCACTATAGACCCATGTGGAGATGCATGCAGGTATGTCCCTTTCCCTGCAGAAGTGCTGTACACACTACAATAGTCTTAATTTCATTGAACCTCCAATTTACTGAATTTATTCTGATGAACCTAAATTTAGTGCATTATCTGTTGGCATTTTAATGTGCCCTGAACGGCATTAAGTAACCAAAGACTAGTCATGGTCTCCAGCGAGTACAAAGTTTTCTCTACCTTCATTGGGCTTATAAAAGTGACCTGAGCACTTTTATATTACTTTTTCTTTGATACACCTCTTAGTTTTAATTTCTTATGACATCCTGTTTTGGAACTGAAGAGGTAAAGGGAAGCACAGCAATAAATTACTGAAAATGCAAAAAGGATAATGTGATGCAATTGGTCTGGTATCTCAGTGCCTGCATTTATAAGGGCTCATCACCTGTGTTAGCAATGCTAAAAAGTCTTGCCAAGTCAGGAATAATTTGTGATGATCTCCATTGATTCACAGCTTTAAGAAGCTAATTTACTGGAATTACAAGTGTGCATTTCCTAGTATCAAACGGCAATTCTGTCCATATTAGATATTTAACTTTGACCACATGTACAATGAGGAAGTCCACAGAGATTGTTACTTTTCTTGTTTAGAAAGGACAAAAATAGCTTTTGATACAAAAGTGGCATTCAAAATAACTGGAGGTGAGGTTACATAAACTGAAAGGCTTCACAATGGAAATGTGAGTGTTAAGTAAACAACATTTAAAAAGTGCTTTCACAAAATGTCCTGTTAAAAACATTGCAATTCCCTTCAGCAGTTTGTGTTGTAGGAAAGAGGAATGGCAGTCTGCACCCCCACACGACTGCTGCTTTACGTACACTAACTCAGAGACTGCTGTTCCTTGGAGGAAGGGGAATTCTGCTAAATACTGCAGTCTAGATGTTAGTATGTAAATGACAGAATTCACAATTTTGTGTTTGTACTTATGAGGGACAATCAGTCACTATTGTTTCACATTCCTACTGACCACTTAAAACTAAATTTGCTTCTAGTTCCTTACCAAAAGATAGTCATCTGCCACCCCCACCCTCAGGCCCCATCACACCTAAACCACAGAAAGGCAATGCAATATTCTGTCTCAGTGGTGTCAACTTAAATGTACGATATCTACTATACTGTATAACAGATGATGCTCTCTCCTTAGAAGAACAAATAGACAATAAAGAAAAGTAATATTTTGTCTGGATGCCTCTACACAGTTAGCCACTACCTGGTCACCTTTGCCAGAGAAAAGTTGTTGTCTTGACTTACTGATTCTTGCTTCTTCTAAATATGCACAGCATACAGTGGAATTAATATTTCCTTAAAAACTAATTTGTCTTAAATCTGTCATCTACATTTATCATGGGCTGTGATCTAAAAACTCATCAGTGTACTTTTCGTAACACTTAACAATGGCCATGTGTGGAAAGAAATAGCACTATAATATTGTCAACCTGACTGTGTTAACAGTAATAACTAACATCACTAACTGTACTATAGTGCATGCAGTGCCATGTTTATGGACCAATATCAGGAAAACAATATAGAGAATTATGACTGGGTTTCTGATCATAACTCTACAAAATAACAAATGTTAATGGGAAATATTGTGGAGGATGTAGGTGGCTGACATAAAGTCAATGAGGTCTAGAAAAGTAGTCATTATTTATGTCAAATTATATAACAATCATTAATTTTAAATAATGTGCAAGGGTTGAACTGTGAGAAGTACTGCACTAGGATCTCCAGCTGTTGGGTAGTAAAAGTATCCACCATAAATAATATGACTTTACACAGAGTAAACTTTACATTTTTTAAGAATAATATTAGTTTGTTTCTTATCTTCTGATTTGGAAAAGTCAAACTGTTTTTTTAAGTCTGTTAATTTTAGTCTACTGTATATTTTTGATATCATTGTTTGCACTTGAGTATAATATTTTAATAAGCTATAAATTATGATTCATTAAAATATAAAAACTTGCTTCAAATTGTAATGAAGAAGAATCAGGCACTTCCATTCATCTTCCTGACGCTTTCACCTGTCAGCTGTTACTGGAAAAGTGTGTAAATTCAAGGATCACAATTTCACTTCCAAGAATGAGCAGGTCTAGCACTGTCAAATGTGTGTGCAACAGGTTTACGTTATTCATGAATCCATTTAACTAGTGACTATTATAAAACAAACAGCTCACCCTAGGCAGATACAGCAGTAATGATATTAATAATAATAACTAATCTGCATGTATATATATATATATATATATGTCTTTATCGGTGTTTATGAATAGAAACACAATACTAAAGTAGACTAAATACATATGTTCACAGAAAAAGGCATAAAGTAAAATCAGAATATGTAAACGTTTGTACCAGTACACACCTCCTTTAATAACTTTAATTGCTACAGGGTATTTCTTTTTCCATATGCCTTCCCAGACTTCTGCAGAGTTGCCTTCTCCCAACTTCTCTTTGAATATGAACTCCGTACGAGGACGTTCCCATTCCTCAAGGTTATACCAGTTCTGTCTCAAGAATACAAAAACAAAATGATTTTTAAGAAATCATTGACCTTGATAGCATCACAATAACATAATACAAAACATCTATTATTTCTGAGCATATAGCTGCAGTATATGCACCAGTTTAGAAATGGGTAATTGTATATATCCTATCAAAGATAAAAATCAGCAAATATCATGCTTTTACCCCACTTTTTCTGAATCCATGCTAAAACGTCATGCAGCTTTGCTACTTATTAATGTCTCATCTGAAAGGCATTTACAAATAATGAACTAGCTCAAATGCTTAAGTGTTTGTAAAAGTTGGGTTCTTCAAACTCATAACTAACAAATGGATGCATATGATTATAAACAATTTCATATCACCCTTAATCTCATTTCACCTCATTTATTCCACAGCACCATTATCTAAACATTTTCACATATTCCTAAAATACATTTTATGTCTTATTCTATTAAACTCTGTGTACTGTGACTGTCTTGTATCAGCACTTCCGTCCAAAATCTTCATAACTTTATATCAGCATCCATACAGAGATGCTTGTCATTTCTCTCATTGGCAGTATAATGTTCGTATCTTCTCTGTTGCTCCACTCTCTTGACTATACTAGTTTCTAAAAATTCTGTAAAGCAGCTTAATTTCAGTACATATATAATCTATTTTATAATTATTTTCATTTACAACTTAAAATAGGGAGAAAATCAAGCGTATCTTCTCCACCCTGCATGCTGCACAGATAGGCATCTTTTATTTATACAGGATTGTGCCATCTTACATTGCCAATCACAGCAGGCCCTTGTCACTGTCAAATATTCCACCTAGCCTGCCCATCAGAAACCAAGTGCTGCACATTCAAATGCAGCAACAGTTGAATAGACCATCACCAAAACAGTACTCATTCCTATGTTGTATTTGAATTCTAATCGGACTTTATGACACATAATCCTTAGTGGCAAAACATCTACCTCCACTTCTACTCTCAGTCTCTTCTCTTAGGTCTTCACTCAGCAGTTTTTTCATAGTTCATTTCTGAAGGCTACATAAAGCATCAGTTTATTCACACTTTTTATATCTTCCACAACAATTATTAGGACCAATACTTACTGAAAATACATTCATTATCATTAAACTAATCATTTTCAATTCTCCTTACTCCTGAGCTCTTCAATACTGCTATCACAAGATACACTCATTTCACTTCCATGGCAGCATCTTTGATACAGCCATTTTTATCTCTCTTTATAATAAAGATCATAGAAGCCTTCATATTCTGTATCCTAGCTGCTCTCACACTACAAAAATATGCACTTATAAACTCACCTCTTATGATGCATATATCAAAACAGTGAAATAATAAAAACATTTTCTAACAATGCAAGGTATAATAGCACAAATTACCTCTATACCACCTCTCCTTTCCACTGCCAACCCTGTTGAATTTTGACTAATTGTTTCCTATGACCGAATCACTTTGTGTTATTAAAATTATTCACTCTTACTTTGCCTTGACTGTGCATTGCCTGTAATGCAGCTTTAGCAGAGGTAATGTGCATGGAATACTTCTCAACAGCACAACCTAAACCACTACTCTTCACCATCAGAACTGACCAATTAACAGACACAGTTCATTGTGATTGATGTGTAACAAGACCAATAGGCAGCTGCTGTTGGTGTCATGGAGACTCTCTTCTGGACTGAAATGAAATGGAGAGTGTTGATTTATAGTTACTGTGGTCTCATTCCATAATATAGTGCTGCCAACAAACGCTGCCATAGCACTTAACATTATGAGCCAGAGGAGTCCTCTATATGCCAGTTAAGGAAGAAGTCAAAAACAGTATGGTCTGAAAAAGGGGAAGTAATTCATCTACTTAAGAGAAAAAAAAATCTTTCAGACAGCATTTATTAATAGATAATAAATATAGATACAGTTTATGTAATTCCACAAAAATCAATTGCTTTCCACTCTTACTGATTTGAAAATCTGCTAATTAAATAGACAAAAAACAACCACTTCTAAAAGCTGATTGCTTTTTCATCAACCTTTTTAATAAATGTGTCAGTACTTTGAACATATAGATCCTAATTAGTATACTGCTCTATTCCCATTGTCTTGACTTTCCAGATATTGCTTTACCAATCAGGAGCTGTGCTACTTAACCAAACTGCAATAAATTCAGCCCTTCATACCTACGATTTTATATTGTGACCCCACTTTCCTTCACCTTACTGGTAATTAAATCATTTATATATTTTTAAGTAAATGCATTTATTTGTTTGTTTATTTATAGCAGCTGTATGGGTACATCATTGATCTGCTGCCTACAGACCATCAGCCATTCCATGCTGTAATCAGCTCTCCTAATCATTGTGACCTAAATTGGGTCATCACCCAGTGAATTGTTAGGGTTTCCAATGCCCTATGCCCCCCCAGCAGCCTGAGTGGCTGGAAGATCCACAATGCAGGCATCCTTTCTGGATGTGGCATGCGTCACAGAGCTAGCAGGTGCTTGAATGCAGTGCTTACGGGAGCTTGTTTTAGCCTTTTATGCTGCGTTTGCTTGATATTTGCCCTCTGCTAGCTGTTACTGTTGAAGTGGTCTGAATTACCAACCCCCCTGATAAGGGTATCAGCCATGCATTCTTACTTTTACCCACTTGATCCTCCAATGCTTGGTAGCTAATCAATCCCACATAATCTGGGTCTCAATCAGAACTTTATCCCCTTATGCCATGGAGCTTGCTATCCTTGATGATACTTTTAAAAAGAAAACATATCATAGGCTCATCACTGAGTACTAGGCTAGCAAACCCTGAGGTCTTGTTAAATCTAGATATGCATCCCAAATCACTGACAAGTTCTGGTACCCTTGATTAGTGTAATCAGGGGCTTGGGAAATGAAATATTTACAGGTAGGACTTAGGAGATAAACCATTTACAGGCTGCCTATGTCCATTAGAGTCATAGGTGCCAAACCAGGCGTGAATTTCTGATCCCTCATCCAATTGTCCAAGTTACAGTTGAAATGGGCCAGGAAGGACCTCTGCTGCACATGGATGGGGAGCATGTTCCACAGAAGGGGTAGTCTCTGGGATATATACCTGTGTCTCCAGCAGGTCCTATTTATATCAAAGGCAAGGTTTAAGTCTTTAGAACAGGTAGTTATGGTGCTGTTCATTTTGCTTTTATGCAAGAGGTCCATCAGAGTGGGGCCAGAACATGCCTTGTATGCCATTCATAGCTCTTCCCTCAACAGTCTGTAGGACAGAGAATATAGGGATAGGGCTTTGAAGTGGTCTGCAAAGGACATGTTATTTACACTCTGCATGCTTTCAGTGAGGAATCGCTGTGGACATTCCAATGGTTGGATGTGCCTGGTTAGGTACATACCAAAGGGGGTACCGTACCCAATGATAGGTCTTATGAGCGATCAATACGGTGAAACAACTACCTCCTTGGACCTAGATGCCATACGCGGAGTAGAATGATTTTGTCATTACTTTAGACAAGTGATCTAGATTAATATTTACATGAGTCCCCATGTCCCTGACTACTGGGTCAACTCTTATGGGTGTGTTGTCAATATGGTAGTTACCAGGGATGTCCTTCTTCATGAAAAATACTGTTATGCATTTCTTGGCATACTGTGTTAGTCCATAACTCTGACAGGGTTCATGTTAGAACTTCGACAACTGACTATGTCGACAAATAGCCCTGCAGCACGAAATAAACGAAACCTCAAAGCATCGAAATTTCAAATAACCGACATCCACTTCACCGACAACGCGCTACACCAACATCGCGTATTACAGGTAACGGGTATTAACATATGTGAGGTAGGGGATGTATTTATAAACGTATGTCACTTAGTCTGACATTATAACTACATCCCCCACTCAACATATGTTAATACCCTTTACCTGTAATATGGGATGTGGGTGTAGCGCATTGTCGGTAAAGTGGATTGTCGGTGAAGTCGTCTCGATGAAGTAAGTGTCGGTTATTTGAAATTTCGATGCTTTGAGTTTTCGTTTATTTCGTGCTGCAGGGCTACTTGTCGATATAGTCAGTTGCCGACGTTCTAACATGAACCCCTCTGACACCAGTAGTCCCTTATTGGAGAACTTTAGTGTCAGTGGAAGATTCTATGACTGCTCTTAATTTGCAATCATCTGCAAATTTCTTCAGGCAGAGGCCCTTGACAATGGCTTTGACTTCAAAGAGGCAGATACCAAAAAAGAGAGGCCCCAGGAATAACCACTGATGGACTTCACTGTGACTGGACTCTGAAGGGGTGGGCTCTCTATATATGTGAAGCACATACCGCATAGCTGTCACTGATTTTACCTCATATTTTTATTCTGCCCCTTATAAAACTTGATTTCCTAATAAATCACTGAGGATTATAGTCAGTCAGAATTTGCAGACATTAGAGGTTTGCGCTTCTTATTGTTCAGAAAATGCAGATGCATGATGTCTCGTTCTACTAAGTTTCTAAGTCAATCAGGGTAATATTTTAAAACTTGTCCCTGACTTTGTGCCTTTATCCTCCATTACTTTGGCATTATCTTTGATTCTTAAGCAACAGAGCTAGAGTAAAGAGAATATTTATTTATTTATTTTTTACTTTATTTTATTATTTATTTTACATGTGTTGACCGGGCTAGTCTGACTGAATACATGTCCATTTTCAGCGGAGGCCCAGGGAGAAAAGCTCCAAACTTACAAGCAGATAAAGACAAGCAAGTTACAGTATATGCACAAACATGTTGTATTAACATACAAGTTACAGTCTCACATTTCAAGCCTATGAAGAATACAGTTTATATTCAGAAATATATACAAATATATTACAGTTTTTCTTATCAAACCTATAGGTGCAGCTATATACAGAGTGTCTGCAAAGATATTACAGTTTCTCTTTTCAAACCTTTTAGTGTAAGAGGTTAGTCGCTGTGAATAAAAAATTTCAGGGATATGGAAGTAGATGAGGCTTTAGTCAGGGTTAGAGCAAGCACATAACCAGTGAGTTTTAAAATACTGGGTTAGGTTTTTTTATAACTGATTAAGGGAGGGGTTCAGAGTAAGGTCAGATGGGAGCGAATTCCAGGTTTTGCCTACTGAATTTCCATGCAAAGATTCTCTAGATAGGTTGTTAGCTTTAACAGATTGAACCAAGAGTTTTGTAGTGGAACGAAGTGGCCTAGTGTTTTTATAGGGATGGATAATGTTTTTAAGGGAGGGCATTTTTTTCTGGATGGATAATAACCTTGAATGCTACAGTAATTTGATTATACCGAATTAGCCTGGGGAGTTCTAGTCATCTTAAGAGGTTTAGGTTTTGATAATGCTGTGTCCTGTAGGTAGTTCCCGTGGCAAACCTGGCAATTTGATTGTAGCAGCTAGAGAGCTTGCTGAGATCAGTTTTGTTCAAGTTAGTGAGCATTGGCGAGGCATAGAGTAGAGTTAAAATCAGATGGGTATGGGCAATGGCAGTCCTAGCGAGAGGGGCGAGAAAAGGTTTGTGTTTGTATAGGGAGCCAAGGTTTTATTAACGGTTTTAATAGTTTGTTTTATGTGCATATCATATTTGAGGTTGTTGTCTATTATAACACCCAGGAGTTTGGTATACATATCTGGTGAGATTATGGTGCCATTGTTAGATGTTATAGTAAAAAAAGGTTGATAGGATTTGGGAGTAGGGGAGAAGAGCAATAACTTTGTTTTATTAGGGTTTAATATCAGCTGTTGATTAGAGATCCAGTTTTCCAATGTATTAAAGGTTTTCTGGGTAAAACTAAGAAGATCTGTAAGGGTAGAGGCTGAGCAAATCAGGGTGGAGTCATCGACATATTGTACAGAGGTTGCATCTGGGATTACAGTGTGGAGGTCATTGATAAAGAGGGAGAAAAGAAGGGGACCTAATATGGAGCCCTGAGGGACACCAAGGGTAATGGGGAGAAGGGTGGAGAGTTATATTCTGTATAAGATATATTAATATAATAATATATTTTGGAATAATATATAAATTGATTTCTATTTCTTTTTCTCTGTCATTAGTAATGAACCCTGCACTATATTATTTGTGATATCAAAAGAGCAGTAATGGTTATATTGCTACCCCCTGGACCATATTACCTGTGTAACAGGAGAGCAATAAGGGCCTTAGTAATAACCCCTGTACCATATTAATTGTGATATCAGAGCAATGGTAAAGGCCCTAGTACTGAACCCTGTGCCATATTACTTGTGATATCAGGGCAGCAGTAAGGACTGTAGTACTAACCCTTGTGCCATATTACTAGTGATATCAGAACAGCAGTATAAGCCCTAGTAAGGAATTATTTTGCACAATATTACTTGTGACAGCAAACCCGCAGTAAAGGCACTTGCACTAACCTCAGTACCAAATTACTTGTGATATTAGAACAGCAGTAAATGCACCAGTACTAATCCCTGTACCATATTACTGGTGATATCAGAACAGCAGTAAAGGTACTATTATTCAGCCCTTCACCATATTCCATCCAATATCAGAACAACAGTAAAGGCCCTAGTACTAATCCCTGTACCATAATACTTGCAATATCAGAACAGCAATAAGGATGCTACTTCTAAACTCTGCATCATATTAATTCTGATATCAGGACAGCAATAAATGTAGTAATGAACCCTGCTCCATAGTATTACCAACTCTGTGCCAAAAAACTTCTGATATCAGAACAGCAGTAAAGGTCTTTGTACTGAACTCTACACTGTCCAAAAACTCCAAGGAAAGGGTGCCACAGAACCAAGAACCAGTAAAACCACAACAGGCACCCAAAGAGGCAGAAGGTAATAATAAAACACTAGCCTGTAGGTGTAAGCAGCAGCAGGTTTAATCACATAAACGCCACACAATACAAAGCATTTTCGTCCACCAGACTTCTTCAGATGTAAAATGAATGAATGAAGGCTGTGCCTGCTTATATACCCCTCCCAATTTAATTAATAGTTAAAACAATTGTTTAATTGACACCAATTAAATCCTATAACTAAAATATTCGTGACAACCTACCAACTTGCCACAAATACAGATGAAAGTAGATAAAAACATGCACATTTTTTAAAAGAACTTTAAAATAAATATATAAATATATAAATACTAAAGCCATCACAATGTGTTGGACAGATAAATAAACTTGAATCAAAAACCAACAAAGGAACTTGCAAAACAATATATGTACGTATTTTATAGTTTTGCAGCTCTCATTTTTAAAATAGGGGCAATGGATATGTATTCATTCAGCCCTGGAAATCTATTGGCTTCCAATAACAACTGCCAAAATATTTCTCTCACCTCTATCCTATTTTCCCACGGGCCCCCCCTCACAACACATTGCACCTTCTCTACAACAAAGAAGCCCTATTTTGCTTGGGGACATGTCAGTGTATGTTTAAACAAGGCATTTTTAATATCTTCGACTCTAATAGCATATACATGCTCATAAATCCTCCTTTTGAGTTTACAAGTAGTTTTTCCAGTGTAAAATGCACCACAGGTTTTACATAGGGCTAAATAAATCAAGCCTTCACTATTACAGTTGGAAAAACTACTACTCTGAATCTGATAGTCTCTTGACAGGATGTGTGCAGAATCCTGTCTAAGTATATATGGGCATTGGGCACATGCCCCACATTTGTAGGTTCCCAATTTCTTACATGAAACAATAGAACCATTATGCTCCAGCAAATCCTTGACGTTCCTGCATTTTTATATGTGAATCATAGGGTATTGGTAAACAAAATGTCCAACTCTGAATAACACCTAAACTTGCTCCAGTGTTGAGTAATAATGTTTTTAACCCTAGAGGTATTCTGATTATAAAACATCACATAGTTACCCCCAAGGTTTCTTGATTTCATCCCTGGTAACGTCACCCCTGGTTGTTGTGTGGTACCCTGCACATTTATTGGTACTATCACACTTGTATCTCCTGTTCCCAAAATAGGGGCAAACCTATCCTTTCTCCCATTCTTTACTTCCTCCAACATCTCATCAATTAAATAGTTAGGATACTTCCTAGATATAAACATTTCTTTGACTCTCTGACTTTCATCTTTGAAGTCAGAGTCCAAAGAGGCCATCCTACAACTACGGACAAATTGTCCCTTGATAATACTTCTCTTCTGTTTAAATGGATGGGAACTAGTGAAATATAGGTATGAGTTAGAAAAGGTTTCCTTTCTATATACATTAGATGCAAACTGCTGCCCTAGGACGTCTTTTTTAATAGTGACGTCCGGAAAGTTCATATAGTCATGTGTAATATGGGAAGTAAAGTTCAAAAAATTAGTGGTATGGTTTAAATAGTCTATGAATTCTGTTAACTTTTCCATACTACCTTTCCAAAAAATGCAAATATCATCCAGGTAACGTTTGTAACATACCCAGTATTGTGCATATTCAGACTGGAACACAAACTTCTCTTCCCAAATCATGAGCACAATGTTGGCATAAGTAGGGGCACAACTTGCCCCCATGGCCACTCCCTGGATCTGTTTAAACAACTCACCCTCAAAAAATATAAAGTTGTGTTTCAAACCAAATCCATCAACTCTGTATAAACCAGAAAATTATTGTGGTCAAGTTTTCCATGTTGGTGAATGGCATCCTGGAATCATTCTGACACTGTAGAATGTGGAATCACATTAAATAAATCCTATATATCAAGGGTTACAAATATTAAGGAATCTGAATACATGTTGCTATTAATGCTTCTCAAAAATTCCCAGGAGTCCTTAAATATACCATTGGCCCTAACCCAAATATCTTTTAATTTTATATCCAAAAATTTGGCCAACGGATGGGTTTTAGAGCCATTGGCTGCCACAGTGGGTCTCAGGGGTGGATCCTCCACACTTTTATGTACCTTGGGTATCCCAAAAATAGCAGGGATATGGGGTATGTCCACACTGAGATACTTAAAAGTGTCCTGGTTTATAAAATTGTCATTCAGCATGTCCTGTAAAACCAAATCAGTCTTATGGTATTCTAAGTTGATCTCATTCTTGGATACCCTAACATGCCTGTTGGTATCATTAAGCATATCCATCATCTTACTGGAATACAAAATACTGTCCATGAAGACCACCCCTCCACCTTTGTCTGGTTGCATCACCCTCAGGTATCTATTTTCTTGAATGGATTTGGGAAGTACCTTTTCTTCTCTAGTCATGTTAAATTTACCGTGCCATCCACCCCTGTAAACATTCCTAATTTCTTCTTCGACCTCCCTTTCAAATTTTTTTAGCTGGGGGTGTATAGGGGGATTATAGGTACTAGGTCTTCTAATACCACTATTAGTACCACCATCCTGTTGCCCCTAAAACATAATATCTACATTTTTTTTTCCGTAGAAAAATCCTCAAGTCTATTAAGCTGTCCACTAAATTACCCCATGTAGAGGGGATGAATTTAAAACCTTTTGAAAATAAAAGAAAATGTTTCCTGTCAATCACCTCACTGCTGTTATTGTAAATTTTAAAGTCATGTAGGGTGTGACATGGCCCATCCACAGTAATATTCCCTGTACTCCATTGGTCCTTTGTATTGTGTGGCGTTTATGTGAACTCTACACTATATTACTTGTGATGTTAGAACAGCAGTAAAGACCTTAGTATTGAACCCTGGACCAAATAACTTGTGATATCAGAAGAGCAGTGAAGGTCCTAGTAATGAACTCTGTACTGTATTACTCGTGAAATCAGAACATCAGTAAAGGCCCTAGTACTGAACACATTACTCATGAAATCAGAACAGCAGTAAAGGCCCTAGTACTGAACACACTACTCGTGAAATCAAAACAGTAGTAATGTCCCTAGTACCGAACACATTACTTGTGAAATCAGAACAGCAGTAAAGGCCGTAGTACTGAACACAATACTCGTGAAATCAGAACAGCAGTAAAGGCCCTAGTACTGAACACACTACTCGTGAAATCAAAACAGTAGTAATGTCCCTAGTACCGAACACATTACTTGTGAAATCAGAACAGCAGTAAAGGCCGTAGTACTGAACACAATACTCGTGAAATCAAAACAGCAGTAAAGGCCCTAGTACTGAACACATTACTCGTGAAATCAAAACAGCAGTAAAGGCCCTAGTACTCGACACATTACTCGTGAAATCAGAACAGCAGTAAAGGCCCAAGTACTGAACACATTACTCATGAAATTGCAGCGGTTAGCGTTGTCGCCTCACAGCAAGAGGTTCTCCGGTTTGATTCTTGGCTGGGGTGCCTTCTGTGCGGAGTCTGCATGTCCTCCCTGTGGTTGAGTGGGTTTTCTCTGGGTGCTCCGGTTTCCTCCCACATCAAAAAGACATGCAGTAGGTGGATTGGACACTCTAAATTGGCCCTAGGTGTGAGTGTGTGCATGTGTGTGCCTTCTGTGGAGGGTTGGGTGCTGGGCTGGCAACTCTACACCGTAAAACTCCACTGCCAATCATGAGTGGACAGATGATCTGCTGTGGCGACCCCTAACCGGGAAAAGCCGAAAGAAGAAGAAGAAGTAAAGGCCCTAGTACTGAACACATTACCCGTGAAATCAGAATAGCAGTAAAAGCCCTAGTACTGAACCGTTTGCCATATTACTTGTGATATGAGTATTCTGATACTTAAACAGTTATGATAGTTGTTGTTTTCTTCCATATAGCTAGATATAACCCATTACTAAGTAAATGTATTCTATTAGATATAACCCATTACTGATCTGTTACTGGATCTGAGCTGCACTAACCCTTCCATAATACGTGTCAAGTAAGTGGATACCATCAGAAAGAATCAATTATTTTTACTAATACAGTCAGCAAACACTCCACATAGCTAATGTGGATATATCCTTAAGCTTTTAATGTGCTGTAAAGGTAGTGCACACTTGCAGGGACGACCCCCCCCCCCCCACAGTGTAGACTTTGTTCCAAATTATACCACTAGGTGGCAGCATTACTTCTAAATCAATCACCAGTTGCTTTTAGGTCTCACTGAGCATTTTTAAATAAATCAAACACACAGGTTGTGACTGTTACTCCTTACTGGAAGCAACTTAAAAAGTTTATTTGAGTGGGGAAACCAATTGGAGGAAAACCTACAGATTTGCTAAAACAACCAAACCCAGGGACACAGAAGTTATTTGGAAACAGTACAAGTGCTGCAAACTGCCATACCTGAAGTAACCTGGCTGATTAATTTTCCTGGGCTAGCTACAAGGCACCATATTTAAAATCCTATCCTCCCAGCAAGGAACCAACAGTCCCCAGCTAAGTCTGCACACCAGTAAGTACTGCATTTATGTATATTGTCTCTAAACCTGCTTTTATAAAACTGGTTTACCTTGTAACATTTGTTATATTGCCTGTATTTTGTTAATGTTGGTTTGCCCTGTAACAGTAGTAACAGTGCTTTTATTTTGTGTATGTTGATGCTACAGACCGATGTGGCTGACTGAATCTACCTGACTTGATATGTGTTAGAGTTTACAAATGAGGGCTTGTTAAAGGATTAGCTAATGTGAGTGTTTGCTAAATCACAATTATTTGTCCATAAAATAAAAGGATTCTTTTTTTATAGAGAGCTAGTAGTTTACAATGTTTTACTGGTAGCTGCCTACATCTAGCAACACAGGCTTTAGTCATATAATAGCTGGTGTGTGACTGCTGCTTTCATAAGTGCATAAATGTAATTCTCAGCCTCTATGTTTTAGCTACTAGCATATACTTGTTTAATAAATTAGCAGATGTGAATGGCACTCTGAGTTAAGGCTGCCAACAGAAAGTGTTCTCTGTTCTGTCGTCCACCCCCCCTCACTCAGTGCAGCCTTCCATCTCCTTAAAATGATACCTTGCGTGCTCCTTTTACTCTAGTAAGATGTCCTAGACTTCCTGGTCTTGTATAGAGAGTGTGTTACTCCATATTATATAACGTGCGGTAACAGCTGAACCCTGCAAGCACTTGCATACCTACTAAAGTTGTTACTATAAGAAAGTAATTTAAAAGCCAATATGTTTTTGCTTGAATGAAGGAAACTTGGTTTTAATTTCTTGAAAGGCTCTCCATTGTGTACCAATTATTAATGCTGTCATTGTTACCTGTCAACCATACAGAAAAGCTAACTGAATGCCAAACATTGTATTTATGTTAAATGTCTGAAACTCAGCATAGTAGCTACAAGGTATTAGGCATTGTGTAACTAACGCCACATATTCTATCTAACTCCAGTACACTACTTTCAGCCACCTAATATTTCTTATATTGTCTCTTCCCTGACAGAGCAGTTAGCTTCACCCACAGGAAGTCCCCTCAATTGCAACCTGAAGCTGTTTTAGGCAAGCATCAACCTAAACATTTGAGAATCAATGTTTCAAAAGTAAATGTACGTACCATCAGAAAGAATCAATTATTTTTACTAATATAGGGAACAAACACTCCACATAGCTAATGTGGATATATCCTTAAGCTTTAAATCTGCTGTAAAGGTAGTGCACACTTGCAGGGACAACTGGCTCTACCCCCCCCCCAGTGTAGACTTTGTTCCAAATTATCCCACTAGGTGGCAGCATTACTTATAAATCAATCACCAGCTGCTTTTAGGTCTCACTGAGCATTTTTAAATAAATCAAACACACAGGTTGTGACTGTTACTCCTTATTGGAAGCAACTTAAAAAGTTTATTTGAGTGGAAAAAAACAATTGGAGCAAAACCTACACATTTGCTAATAACAACCAAACCCAGGGACACAAGTTATTTGCAAACGGTAAAAGTGCTGCAAACTACCATACCTGAAGTAACCTGGCTGATTGATTTTCCTGGGCTAATTCCATCTGGTTTTGTGCGGCTGGCTCCGTTCGCCCTCGCTATTGCTTGGGCTCACTATGCTCCCCTACCCTGCCCCCATTCCTCCCCACCCTTGACTCAATTTCCTTTATAGTTAGCCGCACCTCCTCCACCCACTTCACTAGCCAATCATACAACACAGCACACCTACAAATCTTTAAATCCCCACCCCCTTAGTACTCACACTCTTACACCATTCCTATAGTCTTTCATCACACCATTCCTATAGTCTTTCATCACCCTCTGAACTAACAATCTCATCTATCTCACACTACTCTAGTTACTAATATGCCTACTATTCTTAATATACTATTTCTCCTTCTCCTTTCAACTACATTACTCTTTCTCTCAGTTCTCAAATGCTATCAAAGCACTACTGTTATACACACCAAATCACCCACACTCACTTTATCTCCAAACCACAACACATCTACCTTTACTCACATTTCGCCCTCCCTAGCTAACTTCACCATTATTGCCACACATAGATTCAAATACTTCCTTACACCTAAACAGCATGTCGACCACAAAAACAAATATCCACACATGCACCCAATCTCTCCAATGATCAATTTCATATTATCCAACCTGTTACTATCAGGAGACATCCACCCCAACCCAGGTCCTAACAATTCTCCTCAAAATACTTTCAATACCACAACCACCTCTGTGCTCTCTTCCACCTCTCCCTCATCCATTACTAATACTATTCCCCAAAAAAGACTCACCCTCTCATCTGTAAATATTCAAAGTATAGTTAAAAAAAAAACACGTCATGCTTGGATTACTCAGTTTAACCCAAACATACTTGCCTTATGTGAAACCTGGTTAAAACCAAGTATTTCTAATTCTGAAATTTTCCCCCTAGCTACAATATCCTCAGGCATGACAGACTTTCAAAAAGAGGAGGGGGAGTCACAATCATATATTCTAACTGCCTGTCTGTCTCCCCTATCTCTTTTCCCATATCTGACTTTCTCCCAGCTGAGATAATTTTAGCTGACTTTAAACTTAGCCACCATAAAAAACTTGCCACCGCATCAATTTATATCCCTCCTGGAAATAATGTTCCTCTTTTTAGAACACTTTCTATCCTGGATATCTAAAACTATCCTTTATGAAATCATCATAATAGGAGATGTCAATATTGACTGGCTGCAGATCAATAAAGAATCACCTTCTACCTCTCTCAACCTGTATGGATTCACACAGTGCATCTCTTCCCCTACCCAGCTTCGTAAATGTTCCTCTACTGGTTCACTTATTGACTGGATACTAGTATCTCACCCTCAACATTACCATAATTCAACCACTCTACCAGACACATTAGGTGACCACCTACCTTTACTAGTTCACAGAAACTCTGAACACCTGCATAAAGCGCAACAATATAAGGTGACCTGTGATCTATCTAGCTATTCTCCTGACTCACTAAATCACCTCCTCTCTACTATAAACTGGTCCTTTCTCTCCAATCTCACTCTCGAAGCAGTCCTACACTTTAACAACACCTTGCTATCCATCCTCAACTTCCTTGCCCCCACTAGGAAAACTCGCATCAAATTCAGATATGCCTCATGGCTAACCAGAACTACCCTGACACTCATGAAGATCAGAGATAAAACTTGGAAAGGCAATAATACCTCTTCCAACCTTATCTCTTACAGGGAACTTAGAAACAAAGCTAAGAAACAAATCAATCTTGATAAACCTATTACCAATCCTCACTTAATGCCAACTGTAATCCTAAAAAATTCTGGAACTCTATTAATAAACTTCTCTCACCTGGTACTCCTACCCCACCCACACCTCATTCTGACAAGACTCCTCTGGAAATAGCAACCCTCCTTAATAAGTTCTTCATTGAAACCATTGAAAACTTAACTATAACTAACTTCTCCACCCGCACCTCTTTCAATCCAGCTGCATCTTCATCCACCTCTGATTCACCTCTCTCACCCTCACTCTCATTCTCACTATCACTTTTTCCCACCTTTTATATCAAGTTGCTCTTAACTAAACTAAAACCCGGTTCACCCTCAGCTGATAACCTTCCTCCATTATTCCTTAAACATGCAGCTACATCTCCAGCTTACCCCAATATCTAACCTGATTAACAGATCCCATATCTATCCTGATTGATAGATGCCATATCTATCCTGATTAATAGATGCCATATCTATCCTGATTAATAGATGCCATATCTATCCTGATTAATAGATGCCATATCTATCCTGATTAATAGATTCCATATCCATCCTGATTAATAGACCCCATATCCATCCTGATTAATAGACCCCATATCCATCCTGATTAATAGACCCCATATCTATCCTGATTAATAGACCCCATATCTATCCTGATTAATAGACCCCATATATATCCTGATTAATAGACCCCATATCTATCCTGATTAATAGACCCCATATCTATCCTGATTAATAGACCCCATATCTATCCTGATTAATAGACCCCATATCTATCCTGATTAATAGACCCCATATCTATCCTGATTAATAGATGCCATATCTATCCTGATTAATAGATGCCATATCTATCCTGATTAATAGATGCCATATCTATCCTGATTAATAGATGCCATATCTATCCTGATTAATAGATGCCATATCCATCCTGATTAATAGATGCCATATCCATCCTGATTAATAGACCCCATATCTATCCTGATTAATAGACCCCATATCTATCCTGATTAATAGACCCCATATCTATCCTGATTAATAGATCCATAAAAGAAGGCAAAGTCCCTGAAATTTGGAAGAATTTTTTTGTATTACCTCTTCATAAAGGAGGAAACTCCACTGAGCCAACCAATTTCAGACCAATTACCATACCGTCTCCTCTCTCCAAAATACTGAAAAAGTGGTTCTATAAGCAAGTACTTAATCATCTGCTACAAGAAAACCTACTCACACCAACTGAACATCGCTTCTGCCCCACACATAGCACAGCTACCGCTCTTGTATCCTTTACTAATAACATTGCTGAAGTCAGGGATAATAGCAAAATAGCATCAGCCCTCTTTCTGGACCTGTCAAAAGCATTCAACACTGTATTTCATACCATACTTCACCATAAACTCTCCAACCTAGGCTTCTCAAACTCCACCACCTCCTAGTTCTGTGATTACCTGACTAATAGATACCAGGCTGTCAGATGGAACTCTTTCTACTCCCCTTTTCTAGCAGTTAGGACAGGGGTCCCACAAGGATCAAAATTGGGCCCTCTCCTCTTCAATGTATTTGCCAATGACGTTTTCTCATCCTGCCCCCAATCCAATCTTATTCAGTATGCTGATGACTTGACCATCATCAACTCTGCTGACAACATAGAAAACCTTCAATCCCTTATACAAAACTCACTCCGCTCAGTTGAAAACTGGCTACAATCCAACCAACACCTGCTAAATGTGAGCAAAATTAAGATACTACTTTTCCTACCTAAAAATCTGGAATATGCAAAACAGAACTTTTCTGTAACATCCCTTAATGCAACTAAAATTTCTGCTGACACCAAAACAATACCCCTTGGAGCAATAATTGATGATGAACTTAATTCAACCATCACATTCATAGCTTAATAAAAAAAACACCAAAAACTAGGTCTGCTTTACCATCACAAAAACTTTCTTCCCAATGCATCCCGGCCATCCCTTGCCCTACCATCCCTACTCTATGCTTCACCTATTCTTACCCATCTACAGAGTAACCTAATATCCAAACTAGAAACCACATATAACAAAGTAGCCAGCTTTTCTGCAAATCAACCTTACAAATCCCACCACTGCCTCTCATTAAAGGCTTTACACTGGCCTGAATTTTCCAGCTTACTGCCTCAATCCCAACTCCTTATAGCCTACAATATGCTAAACAATCCTAAATCCTGCCCATTCCTTGCAAATTGTCTGACACTTTATACTCCTCAATGCCCACTAAGAAGTACTAATCAAAACTTTCTTGAAGTTCATAAGCCAAACAAAACCTTTGGGAAAATACTCAATTGTCACTCAGTTGCAAAAAATTGGAACACACTCCCTTTAGCACTTAGACTACTTAAAGACAAAAATGCCTTCAAGAAACAACTTAAATCTTTTTTCCTATGAAATTGGATATGTTCATGCTCTAAACTAATACCCAAGAAACATTCCGGGATAACCTTCACTTCTAACTCTCTCTTGCTACTACCTACACATTTTTTCTGTCATATTCCATACTAGTTAGCTCATGTTACACTCAGTTCCCATAATCCCTTATTAATTTATTTGTTAACTTCCAAAGTTCACACAACTTTATCTGTATATTTACTTACTTCATGCCTAGTACCTTGGTTCAGCAATGTATCGACCTTAGTCTTACCATATTTCTGCTTAGTTTCTTGCCATACTACGTGAACATTTCCATAAATGTATTGTATTGTATTTCTATCCATTCTATATGTTCCTTTATTGCATGTTATGTAATTACTTCAGAAGTATGTATACTTAAAATGTGATCTGTGCTTATCTTTCTTCTTAGTATTTGTTTACTTAAACTTTTTTTGGGAGCTTTTCTCCTTGGGTCTCTGCTGAAAAAGGGCTTCTAAGAACCCAGACAGACTAACCCGGTTAACAAATGTAAAAATAAATAAATAAAATTAAATGCTTTTGCTTGGCCCAGGTGAAGAGCACTGACTGAGATTTGGTCTGTTTAAACAAAAACCTCTTAACTACAAGGAATACAGGTTAGACACACTAGTATTTGTAAATTGCAAATTTATCCCTGGTTTGGCAACTATGCCCCTAATGGAAAGAGGCAGGCTGAGAATACTTGATGTGCACAACATGTCAGCAGTATTTTGGTAAATTTAGGGTAAGCCTGGCTAGACTTAAAATGGCCCTTTGGCCTTTAGCCTAGAGACCATCTATCAAACTATGAGTAACTGCAGATTGACTGGCTCTTCGTTCTTCAACTTATCCAAAAGCATTGATGCCATCAGCTACCCTATCCTTGTAGCTAGGCTGACAAAGTTTGGACTTAAACAGCTTTGCACGGAATGCTTTATCACTGTAGCTGACTAGTACTAATTGGCTCATCATAGGTTCATAGATTCCTAGGTAAGTACTAGGCTAGCTGCCCCTGAGGACCATTCTAAGTCTAGCCTTTTTTGTGCTTGAAATAATCTTTCCCATTTGGTTATAGACTGGCCTTATCAATCCCATGGTCAATAACGATATACTCCAGCCAATCATAATAAGATACTTTGAGGGGAACCATGCATGGGATAAAACAGTTAGTTGCTGCATCTGTCCATAGTAGTACAGGGCCAGTCCTGGGGTAAATTTTCTGTATCTCATCCATAGATCTAAAGTGTACTTGCAAATGGATGGGGATGAACTGTGTTTTATGTGGATGGGAAGTATATTCCACTATATATATATATATATATATATATATATATATATATATATATATATATATATATATATATATATATATATATATATATATATATATATATATATATATATATTCTCTTCAGAAGACTGACAGCCCAAAATTTTAAATTTCAAAAGACTGAGACCAAAATCTTGAAAGTTCAAAAGACTGAAAACAGACAGGATACCAACACTTGCTATATTCCAGCACAATTACATGCAGAAACAAATAAAAGATAAACTGTTTATTACTTCTCTGTGTATAAGCAGGGGGGCAAGCCCCCCCTACATCTCCCATGTGGGAGGCTGCACCCCCACACCCCCTGCTACTTAAATATATCAACTCTGAGATCGCAGTCCACAGAAGAAAATGGCAAACATACCATTACGGCGTAATACGGAGTAAATTATCAGAGGATATCAGGTTATTAATAACTTCCAAAATTTCAAAACAACACTTATAAGAGTTTCTCCTAAACAAATCCAAATGCATCTGCTTTACGGATAGTGACCAAGATACACTGACTGCTATTTATGCAACATATATTTAGTGTTATAGGTTCACTTACATGTTTATTTATCCCACCAAATTCCAAGTGACTTTCAAAATGATGGATCATGAATTCTGTATTTGTTTTTCTGCATACAAACTTTTAATGCTTAGTTGTAATAATCTTCTTTATTTATTTAATTGTTTTTATTTTTTTATTTATCCTTTCTTGAATGGGTTAGTCCCATTAGGCTAGTGACTTCTTTTCAGGGGAGACCAGAGGTGGGATTTATACTAGAGTAAATTTGGCCAGGGCATCAGGGAGCTTACACTATCCTTCTGGATAAGTGCCATGGCATCTTTTGCATCCACCTGACCTATTACAAAGTCAGGCAGATGAGGCCTTGATTTAACATCTTAACCAAAAGAAATTACAGGTGTTACAAATCACCATATGCTGCTTATCTGTATTTTGAGTTCTGCCTACCACTTATCAAATGTGTAATGCTTGTACATTTCTTTCTATTGTAGATTTCCACATTTCTTATTAGTAACATATGTTCTTTGTATTGCCTTTTGGCTTGAGTCATGTTTGAGATAGGTCCACTGGCCAGTCCACTTACCTGGTTAACAAAATAAAATAAATAATTACACCTAGCTTTTAAATTTCCCTACCTTCAATCCTAACTCACTACCACCCAAATAGATCACTCAGGTCTGAAAAACAATTTCTCCTGCAAGTTGACACACCTAAATTGCCAGCAGGTCAAATGCTCTACTCCTTCTCTATCGCCAAACTATGGAATGCACTATCAGTAACATCCCCTCCTTCAAACAGCTCGGAAACAGCATCTGTCCACCCTCTGGCACTATAGATGCTCTAAATTCCATCTTATTAAGATCAAATCACCTTATCTCTCTACTTCCTTCCTCCAAAACTTGATTCCAATTACTTCTTCACAGACATCACTGCTAGGACTAATCTCTCCCTACTTCTAATACATATATCTTTAGATGGTTATTCTAATTCTAATTACATTACTCGACTTCTACCCTCACAATAGAGTCTACTCTAGAGTGTACACTCACATTGGAATGTACTATAACATGTACCTTGGATTTACTTCAGTGCCTTGTGTTTTAACTCTAAGGTGTACACTCACATTGGAGTGTACTATAACATGTACCCTGGATTTACTTCAATGCCTTGTGTTTTACATTATTTCTCTGTAACACCCACATTTTCATAATGTACTTCATTGTATCTATAATTCTTGTTATGACTATGCGTCTTGTTAATACAAACTGCTCTAATATTATGTAATTGCTATACTAACTGCTTTTGTGGAGCTTTTCTCCCTGGGCCTCCAATGAAAACGGGTAATTCTTGGCCAATGGGATTTCCCAGTCAACAAATGCCAATAAATATATAAAATAAATAAATTAAATGAAGCCATTCAATTGCACTGTGAATAAAACAATTTCCATAATGAAGTACCTGGTAATGCTGCAGAAGTACAGATTGATTACCTGGGAATGCTGCAGAACCACAGACTGAGTACCTGGGAATGCTGCAAAATTACAGACTGAGTACCTTTTAATGCTGCAGAAGTACAGACTGAGTAGAGCTTAAAGGCTATCTAAAAAAACAGTTAGTAGCTTGGCAGGATATACCACAAAGGCTGCTTTCTGACTGATGTGGTTATCATCCCAGCCACTGCTGTTTGTAGTTATTCTGTAGATCAACATGTGCACCGATTAGGTCAGGCTAGAGGTGGCTTCCACAAGATAGATGTAGCATGTTGTTTGTGTTATAGCTTATCCAAATAGAACATTTGTGTAATGTGTTTCAACAAGCACATTAGTGGAAGGAAATAGTGCTCACTTACACTAAACTCAGTAAAAAGCTTCCCAAGTATGCCTTAACTTATTGCCATAGTAACAAAGGGGAATTAGGCTATAGTCAATCTAATCTATCGTAGAGAAATGGATCAGTGATGTGTCAGCATGTTGCATAGCTGAGTATAAAGGAATACAGCGAAACTGTGGCGGCACCACAAGGGCTGGTGCCCCTAACTTAGCCATGAAGTGTATCAGGTTGGTTGCTTCTTTTACCCCACCCTAGCTACGCTTCTGCCCTGTCTATCTCTGTCTGAGGTTTATCATTCTTTGTCTGCTGATGCAACCTTCCATTCTCCCTCTATCCCTCCCACTACCACTCCTGTCTACATTACCCAGCTACTCTTTGTAGAACAGAGTGTATGTGCTGTATCTTTAAGAAGCATATCAAAGACTGAACGTGCTATACCCAGTGCCATTTTGAGAGTGCAGCCAGAGAGTGAGCATGTATGAATGCAATAGCTAGTTTGTATATGTTACCTAAGTTAAAGTTAGTAAGCTTCTATCGTGATGTGTTTGTACATAATAAAGCTGCTTGAACAGAACCCATGAAGACTCGTTTATTGTATCCTGATGAGACGAGCGACATAGTGTTAGACGAGCGACAGTGTTAGAACCAGGATTGCACAGATTGATATTCAAAGCCACGAGGTGCAGAGATGACAGTGAAGGTAAACTAAGAGAAACAAGCACAAAAAAAGAGCCAGAAAAGAACCAAAGGTAATGAAAACTTGCATGAACAACTTACTTTATACAAAAAGATAAAACTGAGTATTACAAGGGCACAAACTGCATTATTAAACAAGCAGGAGGCATAAAAGGTTTATTAACTAAATGAAATGTTTAAGATTAACATATTTGATTAAACGATCATCAGAAAAGCAAAACAACTATGTTTAAAGCAAAACGAATATATTTAAAGAAAAACGAGTGTGTTTGAGGCAAAACTACCATGTTTAGAGTAAAATGAGCACTAGAAAAGTACAAGGGGCATGAAAAGAGATTAAACGAGTAAAACAAATATAATAAGGGCAAAAAGGGCACATTAAGCATAAATAAAGCAAGGTGACTGCATGTTGTTTGGTAAAGTGCTGTGTTTTGCATAACTACAACCTTGTATTATATCCAGGACATAACTAGAGTTATTCAAAATATCTTAGTGTGTAAAAGTGCTTACAGTGTGTGCTTATTACTGTGCATGTATTCTGAAGAGTTTATATGTGTGCAAAGTGCAACTATTTCATGAAGTACAGTTAAAGTATAGCCATTTGGAAACGTTTCTTGTGCTGGATGTGCCTATTCACAAAGTGCCACCATTACAGAGTGTTTCTTGCACTGGAAAGAATTATCTAGCAAGGTACCCTTATTTTGAGGAAATTTCAGTGTGCTGTGTACTGTTTATTTGCAAAGTGCAATTACTTCGAAATGTTTCTGACTTTAAGCTTCTTTTTGCCCGGTTTATTCGCACTGTGCAGTTATTTGAAACGTTTCTTACACTGATAAGAGGTGATTTCTTGCAGTACAGCAATTTCAACTCCTGTCCAGTTCACTCGCACAGTGCAGTTATTTGAAGTGTTTCTTAAAATGATTAGCAGTGTCAGAAAAATATTTATTAATGTATGTGTTTAGTGCTTATTAGAAGCTAAAAGGGTTAACGCATTTCATTCTATTTTATGTATAGCTTAGTTTTGTATGAAACTACAAGATGCTTTTCTAAAATGACAATATGCTTTCTGAAACTGCAAGATGCTCTCTGACCTAGTATTTACTAGCACAGCAGAATTCATGTTTATGCCTTTTGGAAATATACTGAGAAGCAGGTGATTATCTGCTAGGTCAGGAAATTAATGAATAGAACAATACTGTTTTCTATAATGTTACTGAACTTGAACAATCAGCTCTGTTCGTGTTATGAGAACATGCACAGCTGCAGAAGAACTAGATACAGTTAAACAAAGACTGTTTGAAGAAATGAACTATAATCTGTGCTTGCTTTGTGCATGAATTAGCCATAGTACCTTGAATGGCAACATTGCATAGTGAGAAGTTATATCTGACCGGTGGTCATCAAGGCCACGTTGTTTTTCTTAGGAAGTTTTTTCATAAACTTGATATGCCAGCAGAAAATCATGGACAAACAGCTGCTATGAAATAATATTGAAAGAACTTGTGATTTGTTATGTCAGCTTAGTAGGCAATGTCTTGTAAGAAATGTATAAGAATGGCTTCACTTCCTGATTTTAGTTAGACAAACTCTGTATTAGCACGTTTTTGTCTCCTTGCTGCAAGATTAAAGTGCCTTAACCTGAACCTGCCGTGTATTGATCTTTTTGAAGTTGTTTTTTCCTTTGACAAGCAGTATGGCAATTTCAAGAGTATTACAGTGCCTGAGAGACTTATTTCACAAAGTTCAGTTATTCAGAGGCTTGTTGTGCTATTGGGCAATGTTACGAATGCTGGCATAATTTTCTGGCATGTATGTATGTTTGTTCATGCATATTTGCAAAACCCTTCACTGGTCTGTGTTAATATTGCATACGGATTTTGAAAGGCCTTACTACTTGTATTTGATCAGAATGGGTCTATATCATATGTTCGAAGTTTGAAAATTTTGAACGTTAAATAATCGAATTTAAATGTTTGAAGTTTCAAACATCGAACATATGATTAAAAAAAAAAAAAAAACTAACTGTTATAGGCTGGGGGGCAAGCACCCCTGCACCCCCACACCCCCCGCTCTTTAAATATATCAATTCTGAGACCACACTACAATGCAGTAAGGGAAATCTTCCCTTTACCACGTTATAGTGCAGTTTCAGAGTTGGTATATTTAAAGAGCTGGGGATGTGGGGGGTGCAGGGGTGCTTGCCCCCCTGCTTACAACAGTCAGGTAAGTTCCCTTTCTTTTTTTTTTTTTTTTTTTTTAATCATATGTTTGATGTTTGAAACTTCGAACATTTAAATTCAATTATTTAATGGTCAAAGTTTTCATACTTCGAACATATGATATAGACCCGATCAGAATATTGCAGAGAATTGGAGAATATTTGAGCAAGAGTACGGTATTTCTTTACAAGCAGCTTATTCAGACAAAGATGCACACACCAGGGCATTTATTTTGCTAAATCTAGCTGGGTCAGAGGCCATTGAAAGAGAGTGTTCATTTGTGTATGCACCAGCAGTATATGAGGGAGAAGGTGAACATCGTCATATTGTTCTACAAGTGTTTGAAGTGCAAATTCAGGGAAATGTGTAACCCCCCAGACAAATATTACATTAGAGAGGCATTTGTTTTATACAAGAGATCAGGGGAAACTTTTGCAGCTTATATAACTGACCTGAGAAACAAAGCTAAAATGTGTCAGTTTGGTGACTTAAAGGATGAGTTAATAAAAGACAGGCTGGTGTGTGGTATTAATAGTGCTGCTGTGAGAAAGATTATGCTTCATGTCAGTGATTTAACATTGAGTAAAGCCACTGAGATTTGTCAATTCCATGAAGTTACAGAAAAACACACAAGTATGCTTGCAAGTGACAAGAGCATGGTTTCAACAGGGTCCAGAGCAAATGTAGATAGCATGAATCATGTGGAAAACAGAAGTAGGCCTAAGCACATGGCAGCCACAACCCCTGCTGGCTCACCGGGGAAACCACATAGTTTTCCAGTAAGTTCTAAGAAAGGAGCATGCTCTGTGCAGTACAAATGTGAATCAGCAAAACCCAAGTCCAGTTTTATTGTTAACTGTCGCAGTTGTGGTACCATTCATGAGTCTAAAAGAAAGAAATGTTTAGCATTTGGTCAGCAATGTCACAAGTGTAAAAAAAATTGAACCATTTTCAAAAGTTTTGCAATTCAAGCAAACCTCACACAGTTACAAAGAGAGGTCATTCAAAAAAGCAAATTGACCAACTGGAGTTGCAGCCGTCCACTTTCTACGTAGTTGGTGTGTTAGTAATTGGTGAAAGAAGTGATACAGTGAATTTTTTGGGAAAGAGCAAAGTGTTTTGTACTGTCCAGATCAATGGTAAATCTACCGAGCTTAAAGTAGACACTGGCTCAAAGTGTAATGTTATATTAGCAGACACATTTGCTAAAGTGAGAGCTAATGAGCAACTCAGTGTGGCCAGTTATGTGAAACTTGTTGCTGATGGAGGTGAAGAAATTCAAACCGAAGGCTCAGTAATGCTTTCATGTTATTTGGCTAACAACTGTTACAGCTTGTTGTTCTATGTAGTTCGAAGACCTGTGCAGTCATTACTGGGTCTCAGAGACAGTTTAAGAATGAATCTGCTTTCTTTAACCAAAGAAGTTCATCATATCAGTGCATATCCTAGTTCCAATTTTTCTGAACCCATTTTCTCAGAGTATGCTGATGTTTTTGAGGATTGTTGGGCAAACTTCCAGTTGTGTATTCCATGAGGTTAGATCCAGAGGTCACTCCCATAGTCAGATCAGCAAGAAAAGTTCTGATAGCTATGTAGGATAAAGTCAAAGCTCAGCCGGATAAAATGGTACAGCAAGGTGTAATTTGTGCAGTTGTCCATGGTAGCAGCTCACAAAAAAGGCTCAGATGAAATCAGAATATGTATTGACCCAGGAGATCTGAACAAAGCATTGAAGAGACCACATGATCCAATGCGTACAGTCGAAGAGGACGCAGCTCTGATACCGAATGCCACTGTGTTTTCTGTCTTGGATGAAAAAAGTTCATTTTGCCATGTGATGTTGATCGCAAATCCTCACTACTGACAACTTTTAGTACCCTGTTTGGCAGATACAGATTCCTAATAATTCCATTTGGAATAAATTCTGCAAGTGAAGTCTTCCAGCATGCAATGGCGCACATTTTTTCAGGTTACCCTTGTGCCATAATAGTAGATGATTTATTGGTTGGAGGCAATGGTGAAGCAGAGTGTGACAGAAGCCTGAAGAGAGTTCTAGACAGAGCACATGAAGTGAGCATAAAGCTCAGTCCTCTGAAGTGTAAATTCATACTACCAGAAGTTACATATGTAGGTCATTTATTCACCAGCACTGGCTTGAGACCAGACTCGACCAAGCAAGCAGCTATTCTTGAGATGTCAGCACCAGATAATATTCAAGCTCTACAGCATTTCCTTGGTATGGTCAACTATTTAGGCAAGTTTATACCAGACTTCAGTGAGTTGACAGCACCTTTGAGAGAGCGGACACGCCAAAATGTTACATGGTCTTAGCTGGAACAGCACCAGAAGGCATTTGAAGACCTTAAGCAGAACATTGCTGCCTCACCTTCATTAAGATACTATGATGTCAATAAAACAGTCACTCGTTCCTGTGATGCTTAAAAATTAGGTCTTGGTGCAGTTATTCTTCAAGAAGGCAGACCAGTAACCTATGCATCTAGAAAACTTACCCAAACTGAAATACAATATGCTCAAATTGAGAAAGAACTTTTGGCAATAGTATTTGCATGTTCAAAGTTTCATGATTATATCTATGGCTGAGCTATTCAGATTGAAACTGATCTATTCTAAAGAAGCCTATCCATTTAGCTCCAGCAAGATTATAAAGAATGATGCTCAAATTGCAAAAATACAACTACAAAATGGTCTATACAAAAGGCAAACTTCTTTATTTGGCTGATTCCTTATCCAGATCCCCCAGAAATATCACAGAACAGCTTGATGCAGAGAATTTTGACTTTGAAATGATGGCAGTGCGTAATTTCTCTACCACTAAACTTGATGAGCTGAGAGATCATACAAACACTGATCCAATTTTGCAAAAGCTCAACCACTACTTTAATGTTGGCTGGCCATCAAAGCAATGTAGTGTACCACCTGAACTGCAAACCTATTTTCCTTACAGCGATGAGATGTTGATGAAGACTGCATTATTTTCAAAGGTCCTAAAATTGTTATTCCCGCTTCCTTACATGAATATATCCAAATTTTGCATCGAGGTAACCCAGGTTATGAATCTACCAAAAGTAGGGCAAGAAAACTAGTATTTTGGCCTTCTCTAGTAAAAGACATTGATAAAGTACTTTCTTCTTCTTCAGTATACAATAGTACTAAACTGCATTTGCAAAGAGAACCACTTCAGATTAGTCAAGTTCCTGAACTACCTTGGTCAACAGTAGCCACTGATATCTTCAAGTGGAACAATCAGCATTACTTGTTATTGGTAGACTCTTATTTGAACTGGTTTGAGATTGATCTACTACCTAATCTAACATCCACTACTGTTATTACTAAGCTGAAATGTCATTTCTCAGTTCATGGCAGTCCACACAAAGTTATTTCTGACAATGGTACTCAATTCAGTAGTCAGTTATTGCAGAAATTTGCAAGAGAATTGGACTTTGTAAATGTTACTAGCAGTCCTGAATATCCACAGTCAAATGGACTAGCTGAATGTGCAGTGCAGAGTGCAAATCAATTACTTGAAAGGTCAAAGTGTGACAATACCAATGTCTTTTTGAATTTACTTAATCTCAGAAACATACCCCATGATGATATACTAGGCTCGCCTGCTCAAAGACTTCTATCCAGGCAAACCAGAACAACTCTACCTATTAGTTACAGTTTATTGAGGCCTAAATCTAAGAACAACAGAACTATCAAAGCCCAATTATTCAAGAAGCTTTCTATCCAAAAGTCCAGTTATGATAAATCAAGGAGATTTCTTCATCTGTTAAAAGAAGGAGAGACGGTGAGGATACAAACGGCTAAAAGATTCAACCGGCTTGGTCAAGTTACAGATATGTACTGAGCTGAGATCCTACTTTGTAGAATCTGAGGGTGTGGAGTATAGGAGAAATCGCAGACATCTTCTCCCTGTACCAGAATCGTCATTGCAGCCTTGTTCCTGTGATACAAACTCTATATCTCGGAGCAAGTCAGACACTGTTCCCACCCCAGAACATGTTTTAACCTCTACTCCCATTCCTGAGGATGTTCCAGATATTCCCAAGGTTGAACATTCAGCAAAGACAGTTCCAGTTGCTAAATCTAACACTCAGTTTTATGTCACATGATTTGGTTGCATTTCCAGACCTAATGTGAAATACACAGTGACATGGACTTAACTGTATATCTGTACCTAATTCTGTATAATTGCATGACAAAGAACTATTTGTATTATCTGTATGCCAAATAAGATTCATAACATTGCACAATCTATTTCTCAAAGAAGGAGGATTTAGAACAGTGTGTGTGTGCTGTATCTTTAAGAAGCATATCAAGGACTGAACGTGCACATATAAGTAGCAGGCACGTGCTATACCCAGTACCATTTTGAGAGTGCAGCTGGAGAGTGTGCATGTATGAATACAATAGCTAGTTTGTATATAAGTTAACTAAGTTAAAGTTAGTAAGCTTCTATTGTGATGTGTTTGTACATAATAAAGCTGCTTGACCAGAACCCACAAAGACTAGTCTATTGTATCCTGATTAGACAAGCGACACTCCATCTTTTTAAGTGAAACAGACAGGATAGCCTTTCTCAAAAAAAAATACCCTTCTCCCCTACACCTGTCAGTCCTTATGGTTACCCCAATATGTTTTCCTCTGTATGCTATTACTCCTTTTCTAACTTTTCTATTTCTTCTTTTTTTCACCATTTATATTATGAACTGAGTTGTTCTAGCTCTCATTGGGCTGCCACTGACTCTGTGGCAGAGATGTGGCACTTTGCTGTTCTAGCTCTCATTGGGCTGTCACTGACCATGTGGCAGAGATGTGGCATTTTGCTGTTCTAGCCCTCATTGGGCTGTCACTGACTATGTGGCAGAGATGTGGCACTTGCTGTTCTAGCCCTCATTGGGCTGTCACAGCCTATGTGGCAGAGATGTGGCACTTTGCTGTTCGAGCACTCATTGGCTGTCACTGACTATGTGGCAAAGATGTGGCACTTTGCTGCTCTAGCCCTCATTGGGCTGTCACTGAATATGTGGCAGAGATGTGGTACATTGCTGTTGTAGCCCTCACTGGCTGTCACTGACTGTGTGTCAGAGATGTGGCACATTGCAGTTCTAGCCCTCATTGGGCTGTCACTAACTATGTGGCAGAGATGTCGCACTTTGCTGTTCTAGCCCTCACTGGCTGCCACTGACTCTGTGGCAGGGATGTGGCATTTTGCTGTTCTAGCCCTCACTGGCTGTCACTGACTCTGTGGCAGAGATGTGGCACTTTGCTGTTCTAGCCATCATTGGCTGTCACTGACTCTGTGGCATAGATGTGGCACTTTGCTGTTCTAGCCCTCATTGGCTGTCACTGACTGTGTGCCAGAGATGTGTCACTTTGCTGTTCTAGCTCTCATTGGCTGTCACTGACTCTGTGGCAGAGATGTGGCACATTGCTGTTCTAGCCCTAATTGGCTGTCACTGACTCTGTGGCAGAGAAGTGTCATTGAAATGATTACAGTTGTGGGTGATAACAGCTGCATGGTTGTGAGGTACTGTAAGTGAAAGAAGAGAAAAAAAGGAGAGGTGGGTGTAAATTATGCATGGGTGCAGACTCTCATTTTTCTGTGGAGGTCATAGTGTAACTAAATTAATCAAATGAACTCATGATTTAAGATCTTTTGTCAGACAAACAATAAAGACCCTGGATACAGTAAAGACCCTGGATACAGTAAAGACCCTGGATGCTTCAGGTCTGTCTCAGCTCTTTACAAAAGAATAATTACTGAACCCCCAAACTTAATGCATGCTGCCTATTCACCTAGTGGTGGGAGTTAGATATGAATCATTGACTTAAGCTGCACTGCATTATTGCTTCTAAAGAGAAAGAGTACTCTTTGGGGTCTCTCTCAGCTTCCAAAAATCTATACTCTTTCAAATCATGTTTAATTAACATAGTAAACAAGAAGAATCCAGTAGATTCTCAAAACAGACTTTCTCTGATTCAGAAAGCGACAAAAATAAACAAAAACGACTTTCCCCTGCATGTATATTCTGTCTTATTTTATTAATATTTCAAACCTAATACTGGCAACACTGTACAATGAGAAGTGAAAGGACATTTTCACATAAATCACCCTTTATCAAGTTGGGGCACAGATCCCTACACACAATCAAATTAAATATCCTGACTTAAGACCTCAGATTTCACACTCTCACACTGAGAAGTTGTGTGTGTGTGTGTGTGTGTGTGTGTGTGTGTGTGTGTGTGTGTGTGTGTGTGTGTGTGTGTGTGTGTGTGTGTGTGTGTGTGTGTGTGTGTGTGTGTGTGTGTGTGTGTGTGTGTGTGTGTGTGTGTGTGTGTGTCTTGGGAGGTGGGCTCAGGAGCTTTTACATGTGGACGGATGAGGTTCTCAGCAAATGGAAAATAATAAGTCCAGTAAAACATAGTATTTATATAGATTTATATAAAATATACAAATATAAAGGCACTCTGGATTTAGCTTTCTGTTTTGGCTGCCCCATTAGTACTAAAACAGGTGTGTGGCTTATGCCAGGATACACCAGTCGTAAAGAACAAGGTGCAAGTAGCAGGATACCTCTGAGCAAGGTAAACAGCATTCCAAGTCTCCAAGAAAAAACAGTACAGGAAACAGTAGGTTGTAAACAATGGTAAAAAACACTCAAAATCTCCAATAAAAAATAGAGCAGGAAAAGATATCCATTTATTCCAAAATGAAGCAGCCAGGCTACTGTCAATACAGGAAAAGACTGGTTTCATGGACCAACTGACAGCATCTTAAACAAAAGTGACTAAAAATCCCTGCATCACCATTTAAAAAAAATAGCAGTCACACATTGAAACTTGTGAACATTAAAACACAAACTGAAAAATTGTGTAAAGCAACACAAAATCTAAATTGATGTAGAAATGTTTGTGTAAATCACACATCTGTAAATATTGACAGAATATAACAACTTATACATGCCAACAACTGAAGAGCAATAATTTAATCAATCTAAGCATGGGCTGACGAAAACTAAAACAGTTTTCTAATAGTTTGGATTATCACTTACAGTCATTTAATGTTCAGTTGTGAAATCTGCATGCACTGATAAGAAAAGAAAGACTTTTTTACGTCTAAGTAGTTATAAATGACGTCTGATTCTCAGTTGTGTGATCACACTTTTTCAAATGTATCAGTGCATGCAAATGGATCAAAATGAGTCATTTAAACCTGGGGAAAAATTGCACCCATCTTAATTAACCAATGGCATTCTTTGTATGCCAATTGTTCATGTAATTTGTGTACATTCAGTTTAAAATCACTGCACCAATGCCAATCAACGTGAAATTTGCTGTTGGATGAACCAAAGAGTATTTATCAAGTGCATTTGAAAACTTTTTAATCTTAGCATCACTTAGGTGTTCAGTTATTTGAAAGTTAAAAGGTCTAGAAGTTTCTCTAATGTCGGAAGCCCCGCAGAAGCATGTTCGTATATAGATAACCCAAGGAGGGGAGGAAGTGATGTATGAACGAATCTAAAAAGAACCAATACTGTTTATAGTAGAAAAAGAAGAAACTCTAACCATTTAGTGTACCTCACATAAGACAGAAGTATCCAGTGACTTGCACCTTGGTACATTCCTGTTTTGGTGCTGATCTGGAATTCTACCTTTCTATTGTGAATTATACATTTTATAGCCATGGCTATCCTAGCTGTAAGCTATGTTTTCTCATTCATCTAAAATAACTGATTGTACAACAGCTACTATTTGGTCTGCTTTTGATAAGTTATTCAGTGACATTCACAAGGTATCTGCTGCTATTTGGAATTTAACATTTTTAAAAACTAAGGATATGATATCTAGAGATCTAAGGGTAAAAGCAGAACTTTGCATGGGTCATGGTGACATAATATCTATAAAACATAGAGGGCTAGTCAACATCTAGCCTCCACTTTATTTATAGAATGCATTACTGAGTACTATGGATGCTTGATTCAGAAATTAAACAATAAAATAAAAAATATTCAGTTTCATCTGGGCCCTTTGTCTACTCATGCACATTATATTTCAAAAAGCACTGAACTTACTAAATCCCTTGATAGGAATACAAAAATTATAAAATTTAAATGTGATTTACGAAATGGTGAGAAGAACCAGGAGTTTACTTTGGCTAAACACAGACATACAGTACACTTTCTGATGGGGAGGATGACTGTGGACTAAATCCAGACGTAGCAAGAAACGTCAAAGGACTTATGTAACCATACTGATATTTCACACATCTGAATCATCTCTTACTGAAACAAACATGGCAGAGGATCTTTCCTCTACACCAGAAACTAAAAATGATACTCATCAAGACACTAGGGTTTATAAATATATAATAATACCAAAGCCTTTACACCTACTATCCCTTTGGGCATAGAACTTGCAGAGCAGATCATAAACATTGCAAGAATAAATGAAGCATTCCAGCATATTTTAAATTCAGAGACCACCAATGCTTAGATGGTTATACAGACATGGTTTTTAATATTTCTAGGAATGAGGCTGGAGAAAATGAGCTTAATAATGTCAATAAAGAGCTTTTATTTATACCTGCTTGTGTTTCATACCAGTTTGTGCTCAACTGACTTTTATTTATACCTGCTTGTGTTACTGCTTCATACCAGTTTGTGCTCAACTGACTTTTATTTATACCTGCTTGTGTTACTGCTTCATACCAGTTTGTGCTCAACTGACTTTTATTTATACCTGCTTGTGTTACTGCTTCATACCAGTTTGTGGTCAATTTTTTTGTAGATAATTACATTTCTTGTTTTGGTTTAAAGATAATCCTCATCTAATTTCTGAAAAGTCTGATCCTGTTTGCTTTAAGTACCATAAATTAGAATTTATTTCCCCACAAACCACCTTAATGAGGGAAATACATTTTGAGGGACACTTTTTAATATTTCAAGACAGAATTTAAACTCTTCAGAACAAACAACCCTTTACAATGCTAAAACTAGGAATGACTGCGCCATCTGTCAAGCACACAAGGGGGTGCTGTGGTAGTTTGGCTTAGTGATACACATAAATAGGTGGTATTAGGGCAAACTTTCTGACTCCAACTACCGTTTTAAACTTGATTATGATCTCACAGATATATTTCAAAATAAGATTAGGGAATTTCTTCAGTACTGGTTTGACTCTGTGGTAACTTCATAGTCACTTTCTATTGAGTTGCAATCATTACATCCAAAAAACTCCAGTCTGTCTATATCTTGCCAAAAATTCATAAATCTTTGGAGAGTCCTCCAGGCTGTCCTTTTGTGTCAGGTATAGGCTGTCCTTTTGTGTCAGGTATAGGTTCCATGATTGAACCTATCTAAGACTTTTTAGCAAAATGTCTAAGTCTCCTCCTTGACATGGTCCTCTCTATGATGCAGGATACTCCTCATTTCCAGAACCGTATGGAAGACCTTCAACTTGATTAAGATGTCCTTACATGTCCTTTAGAAGCCCATTCATTATAGACCAGCATTTCCCATGATTTGGACTTCAGCACTTATATATCAGAAGAATCAGAAAAATATATGCTCTTTTGAATATAAATTTATTTTGAGCTGGTTTAACAAGTGTTAAACAGAAATTTTATCTCAAGTCTAGGATGTGTAGTATTTATAATCGAAAGGTACGGCAATGAGGGACATCTTTTGCCTCGTATACAGATCTGTTTGTTTTTTTTTGAACATCTATTTTATGTGATAACACAAATAATATTTTTCTACCTTTCTATTGTTATGCAGCATCATTTCCTGGATGACAGGTGGTAGATATGATCTTGTATGAGGAAACTTTTGATACAATTTACCTCATATATTAACCATACTGGGTTTAGTCTGCATTTCAGTGCATATGCTGAATGGTTTACTGTTGAGTTTCTAGCTGTTACTGTGAAAAGTCTTGTTGATTGTATTGTAGCAACATCTGTCTACACAAAACTTTTCACTAGAAATTATTTTCTTTCAGCTTCCAGTTGTCATCCCCTTAAAGGCAAAAATATACCCAAGTCTCTTATGTGGATGAAACTGATATGATCTAGGGAAAAATATTGTTCTTTCTCACGCAGTTTATTACATAGATTTATACATGTGAAATATGATTATGTCAGTTTACAACAGACGAAACAAGAGGTAGGCAATATGCAAAGACAGGACTTGCTTCCAACAAAACAAAAGAAATGTCAGTCCAAAACATTTCATCGCAACCTTGGTTGGTGACTACATATAGTTGGATTTCACATTATGGAGATCAGATGTTTAGTCATTTCTAGCATGTTTTACTCCAAGTCAGAGTTTTGGGGTTTACCTTTCCATCAACACTGAAAGGGTAAGAACTCAGGCCAGAATTTGGGAAAACACAAATACACTTCCTCTATTCCCCAATGTATTAAAGGTGTTATTACTCGAGGATCTTTTTGTTGTAATAAATGTCCTGTATGTAACAAAAGTGGTTACAGCATCTTCGTTTTCTACCATAAACAGTTGGTTTCTTTTCAGATTTGCTCATACATCACTTCCTCCACCCCTTGGGTTATTTATCTAGTTACATGCTTCATTGGTGCTTTCTACATTTGCCAAACCTCTTGATCTTTTAGATTTTGAGTAACTGAATGCCTAAGTGATGTTAGGAGTAAAAAGCTTTCAAACAAACTTTATCAACACACTTTGATTCATCCAAAGCAATTTTCACTTTCACTTAAATTGATAGGTGCAATGGTTTTAAATTGAATACACAAATATTACATAAACAATTGACTTACAAAGAACATCTTTGGATATTTGAAATGAGTAAATTTTCCCCATGTTTAAATGTTTCATTTTAAACAATTTGCATAAAATGATATAGCTGAAGAGATATGATTACAATCTTAAAAAAAACGTTTATGTCGTATCAGAACATGCAGAGTTTGGATTGAACCATATACTGCTTCTTACTTGCCAGCATGTATTAGATGTTAGAGTATGTCTAACATCAAAAATTAATAAAGTATTTTGCAAATGATTTTTTTTCTCTAGATATAACAGATTTTTTTTTTCTAAAGCATGTATATTCAATGGTATATTTTAGAAAGTGTGTTTACAGACTTGACCACTTGATATCAGTTACATATCATCTAAATTTTTTTAACTTGTAGCTTTCAGCAAGTTTTATTTAATTTTAATTATGTTGTTCTTTACTTGCTGGCTTGTATCAGTTGTTATATTTTGTTTGATCTTCACAAATGTGTGATTTGCAGAAATATTTCTATAATGCTGTTTTGCACAATTTTTCACTTGGTGTTTTCATGTTCATATGACAGCAGGTTTCATCATGTGACTGATAGATTTTTTTCCATTTAAATGGAAATGTGGTAATCTATTTAAATGGAAATGTGGTAATCTACTGAAGATGCTGCCAGTTGGCTAGTGAAACAGTCTTTTCCTGTTTCAACAGTTATCTGGTTACTTCATTTTGGATTAAATAGACATTCCTTGCAACTTACTGTTTCCTGTTCTTGTTTTTATGCCAAGATATACCACGGCCTTCCAACATATAATGACTAGCAAGTTTGGAGGGTTACTAAATTGTCAATGCCCAGACGACCTTCTTACAAAAATATGTGGCTAACGGAGAGCAATATAAAGGACAATTTAGTAACCCGTCCAAAAGTAACCGTTTGAAGGACATCCAAATACTGAAAACTCAAAAAACAGTTCAATGCCCAAACGAGTAGTAGTCACACCATAAGCTTCACTCATAAATCAAGATAAAAGTATATAATTCCACAAATGTATTAGTTAAGTGCTTTCTTCCCCTAAACTTCAGGGACTTCATCAGAACTAATTTCCCCTACAAGTCAATCCATTTATACAAATCAATAGAAACAGCTAATTGAATAATTAAATAAGTGAATAAATGATTAATAAATATTACATTGTACATAAAGTGTTGTTTTTTTTAAAATGTAATAAACACTACATACCCTTTTATTAAAAACATTTAAAATGATAGCACTTTTTCTTTAATACAGGCAGTAAGGACAAATAGTCATTTAATCCTGGTTCTACTAAGGCATTTAACTTAACAATCCAATAAAATTCCCTCAAATCCACATCCAATTCCCACCAACCACCTCTTGGGTTGTGTTTAATCACTTCAAGAATGCCAAACATGAATTTTGTGTACCCTTGACAGGTCAATGAATGTTTCAAAAGAGCATTGTTAGTGTTACCTTTAGCAATAGCATGCAAGTGCTCATATATCCTTGTATGGAATTTTCTCTCTGTTTTGCCAATACAATAATATAAACATGTTTGGCAAATAGCAACATAAATAATCCCTTTTGTATCACAGTTGCCTTTATGCAACAAAATGCCCTTCCTGTTGCCCCCTATATGTACCACATCTTGATTCAACACAAAAGGGATTATTTATACAAGCCAAGGATATATGAGCACTTGTATGATTTGTATGAACGGGTTGACTTGTAAGGGAAATTAGTTCTGATGAAGTCCCCGAAGGCTAGGGGAAGAAAGTGCTTAACTAATAAATTTGTGGAATTATATACTTGTATCTTGATTTATGAGTGAAGCTTATGGTGTGACTACTACTCATTTGGGCATTGAACTGTTCTTTGAGTTTTCAGTATTTGGATGTCCTTCAAACGGTTACTTTTGGATGGGTTACTAAATTGTGCTTTATATTGCTCTCCGTTAGCCACATACTTTTGTAAGAAGGGCCAAACTGTACTCTTACATTCATATCAAACTACTTGGGTGATAACTGACTCAATTTTAACTTAGCAGTTTGGTAAATCTGGAATTAAAGTTTCATTGTTGATAAAGTCATCCATTCAGGCTGTACAAAGCATTATATGTTGCATTATTATAAGCAGGTTACATACTGCTGGGTAGAACCAGGAATAAAAAATCCAATAATTAGTTAATAAGATATGCAAGATACAGGAATTACAACACATCAGACATCAAGGACAGATACTTTAGTCATTAGAAACACACATTGTTACATAAGGTTTAAGTATATTTAATAAGATTTCTTAATAATGTTCATTCCTTCTTTGCTAATGAGGAAAACGGAAATGAAACAGTCATTTACAGACATTCCTTTATTTCTGAATTTGTGTCACTGCCATTCATTTTATGGTGGTATT